>NC_084656.1:22036029-22296029 GCF_019802595.1 Syngnathoides biaculeatus
ACATCTGCGTACATAGGCTGCATTACACAATATAACGGTAGTCCACTGGTTGCACCGCGCGCGTCATAACGTTTCCGTTTTTTTTTTTTTTTTTTTCCGGGGGGCGTTCGAATTGACAATAACAAAATGCGTGGGTTGCGTGTGAGTCAACTCGTTGCGCCGTGCGCGATGTTATTTCCGGGTTTTTTCGGCGGCATTCCAGTACCGATTGACCTACCGTTCGAAAACAGAAGCAAAAAAATCTCAAAATTTTTGTCCGAAAACGGGGGCGTTTGAGAACCGAGGCTTTGCTGTACACTAATCGGGATTGAGCCCTGCCGAAAAAACTGAAAAATTACACAGAAGGGTTTTCCCAGCACCAAATGTTTACAATAGATGGGTTTCCAATTACCGGTGGTGACACACAAGATGGCGGACAAGGGAATCCTGGGACTGTGGTCGCGTCATCGGAAATCTATGTATAGACTATAGCAGGTGCAGATCGATCGTAGGCACAAATATTCGGCATCAGCAACTGTCCTTTATTTATTTATGTTTTTAAAAACTGGGTGAACATCAGAGAACTAACTATTACCGTAATTTCCAGCCTACAAGCCGCGCTTTCAAACCTGCGGTTTATGCGGTGCTAGCGTTAGCGCACCTGGCGATAAGCCACAGTACACAGAAAGAGTTTAACGCTAGCCCCGCGCTAACGCTAGCCCCACGCTAGTGTTAAACTGTGTTCCGAGGCTTATAACCAGGTGCGCTCTGTAGGCCGGGAATTACGGCACGAAGCTGTTCTGGATGCGAGCGGCTCGCGATTTCTATCGGTGCGCCCCGTAGTCGATGATTTGCCGTCCACTCGAAGGCAAACGGACGCGTCGGCACTCGCGCGGCGCATATTAAACACACAGCTGATCTTTGCCATCAGTGGATTCGCTTGTGGCCGAGGCACAAAGGCCAGACTGACAAGAGTCCTTCGCCTCCTTTCCGTTTAGTTCACCGCCGAGTAGGCGGTAGGGCGAGTGGGGGGGGTTCGACTGCACCCTCCATTGACTCTAAAGGCATACACAGTGGGTGTAAAAAGTCTACACACCCCGATTTCAAAATGTCAGGATTTTGTGAGATACTGTTTTTTTGTTTTTCTATTTTCATCTGATAATTCATTTCAAGACCAAAAATGTGACCGAACCACTGTAAAAAAAATAAAATGAAAAATACCGAGACAAAACGGTTGCAAAAGTGCACACACCTTCTTCTAAGTGGGACTGTGGCTATTTGGAATTAACCAATCATCTTCAGACAAAGGAAGTCGGCAAGCACTTGCCACCATTTGACTTCTGATTTCCCTCAAATAAAGTTCTGATGTTCTAGGAGGCTTTTACTGACTTTAGCTTCGTTACTGTCAATATGTTAAAATTAGGACCTCGTTTTTGTCAAATTTACAACTTTTACTGACGCAAAATGTCATCTTTATTTCATAATGTGAGCTTTAGTAAAATTATTCTCATACAATTATTACTTTATTCTTGTTAAATTGCCAATATTCTTATAAAATGAGACCTTTACTAATCTAACGTTATGGATTTATTGACATTATATTTTTTTTAAATGACAGCTTTGTTTTTCAGCAAAATTCTCAGTTTAGTCTCGCTATATTATTCTGCTACTTTTGACTTCTTTCTTCTCATAAAATGATTACTTTTTATGACACTCTTCAGTTTTTTTACTTTTATTTTTACGTTAAAAGCTGTGATGTGTTTGCTCGTAAGCACCGGGAACGTCATTGCCGACATGAAATATAAAACATGAATTGTGAAAATTAATTAAAAAAAAAAAACAGCAAAATCTTAAATCAGCTGTTTGTGTTGATCGTGTCTTCTCCTTTTTTGGCTGCATTGCAGAGTTAATTTGGTAAAAATGACAAATTTGTTTGAATAAAATATGTAAAACTCTCCATTTACATTTTGCTATGAAATTGCAACCTAAAATTAAAAAGCTAAATATGCATGTCGCTCTCTGGTAGTTTATTGCACAGTTTTCATTAAAAAAAAAAAAGTACACATTTAGTAAGCACATCGGTATTTTTCATTGATAATGATCAGAGTCCACGTTTTGGAATTTTACGAAAGCCGACACGTTTAAACATGGGACCAAAATTGACAGTTGGGCCAAAACAACAACACGTCATTGTAAAGCATAACTCCGCCGAGTATTTTCATAACTGGCGGCTTCTGCTCCAAATGGTCAATTTTTGCAGGAATTCATATGGAATTGATACAAAGATTATGTTAAGAGCACTAGCTCCAATCAAACCATGCCTTGAACTCATTTACCTTTCAAAGAACGAGACAATTACAAAGAAATTAACATAAACATGAAGTCAAAATATGAATTAGTGTCTCGCCTCTTGTTGTTTTAGCTAAGTTTAGCCACGTCAAATCTTGTTCGTGGGGAAACGACCTTTGGGCAGGAAGAAGACGACATCACACGTCATAAAACAGCGAGTTTTACACTAAATAATAACATTAAAAGCGAGCAACACAGTTTAAAAGCGGAAATTTGTGTTTTTAAAAGCATGGGGAACTTTCTAAACATCTGGCCTCTCACTGAAACTTGACGGAAGGAAGAAAAATGACGCGTTAAAGGACCCCAAAGAGTGAATGATTGACAGTCGCGCCAGCCAATGGCCTCCCCGCTTCAAGCGACGAGCGTTCGGAGATATGCCACACTGGCCAATCAGCAAAGGCCAAGGTAAGGTGAAGGGGGGGGCGGGGGCGTGTACTTTCATAATTTCAAGATAGGTGGGCTCTATCGCTCTCCCTTCAGAGGCCCGATCAAACATTGTGGGAAGTAAAATAACAAATAGTCCGAATAAGAAATGGAAACAAAACAATGATAGCGGTGTAGTTAACATGGAGAATATATATATATATATATTTTAGCAGATAATTTTAGTGAACGAGGCGGAACAAGAACCCGATGTAAATAGCTCAGAAATGAGACAACATACCCAGAAATTGTCCACGAAGTAGGGCGTTATCATCTTGTTATCGTCGTCACCGACACTCGTGGAGGAACTTTTATTTGGGGTATAAAATTGACCAAATTCATCCACAAGGAGCTCCCGCTTGGTTCCGTCCGTGCACTGCTTTTTTGCTTTCCCTCCCTCCCGTCGCGTCCGGGTTCGCTTTCTTCTCCTCCCTCCCTCCCTCAGACGACAAAACTCCACCTTCTCCACCACCTCTCCCGGTCGGTGTCAGAGATCCCGTCGAGCTACTCCAGGTCGGCCAACGACGATTCGAGTCTCTCGTTCGGGGCTAAAAACAGACCGAAAAGCTGCGCTGGCGATTTGACGACGGACGGGAAACAAAACACAAGTCAAACGCCCGTCTCGGCAAAATCTAACGCTGCATTCAGGGACGTTAGGGCAACTTCGAGAGGCGTTCAATGACGAGTGTAAAAAGAAATACGATTTGCTTCTACCCTAAAATTCAGACTTAATTCTCGTATTACAAATTTATTCTTGCTAAATCCCAGTATTGTTTTCGTAACTTCATTGTATTATCATGAATGTATTTACATTAAGTTTTGACCTTAACAGTATTTACACAAAGCTAACACTGCATTCTCAAAACGATGCCAAAATGGTTTTATTCTTCTAAAACTCTTTTGAAATGAGAAAAAAAATAATAAATTCTTCTAGAAAGGGTTCTTCTTTGGAATGAATAATTGAACCAATTATTAATGATTAGGTCAGGCACATAACAATCTCTCGCTCGCTCTCTCCCTATATATATGTATATATCCATCCATCCATCTTCTTTGCCGCTTATCCTCACGAGAGTCTCGGGTAGTGCTGGAGCCTATCCCAGCTGTCAACGGGAAGGAGGCGGGGTTCACCCTGAACTGGTTGCCAACCAATCACAGGGTACATGGAGACAAAAAGCGCACACAGATCACAATCACACCTTGGGGCAATTTAGAGTGTCCAATTAATGCTGCATATCTTTGGGATGTGGGAGGAAACCGGAGTACCCGGAGAAATCATCATCAGATCGCAAAACTTAGTGAATTTGGTTAATTTTCACAATAATGAGAGAAAATTTCTTGGATCATCTTGTTTTCTTTGAGGTGAAACTTTTGCATGCTTTGGAAGCGCCTGATTGGTGAACTGACAACACGTGAGTTAAACGACAGTACACGCGGGGATGTACGAGGCCACACCTCAAAAACCCGGCCTCCATGATTCAAATCACGGGAAACAAAAGAAATTGGCCAGGAAATCAGAGAATCATCCTTGGGTGCAATTTCCAAGTGGTTGAAGGTGGCACGTTCATCCGTTCAAAATAATTGTACGCAAGTACGAACATCCCGGGAACCGCTCAGTAAGGAGACGGGCGAAGGACCAAAGAAAGGCGTGTCGTTATGTAAACAATTTATTGGAACAATATACATATTTAAGCAATGGTAAACCAGTCACAAACCCACCACTATGTCATTATACAAATATTACAAAAACAGTACAATGTATATTCTCGGCATGGTTCAAAATAGTTGGTGGCCCAAAAATGATTATTATCAACTACTGATTTCAGCAACTATTAATATTAATAATAAAAAAAGCCATCTAAATCAGGTGGGCAAAGCATGGTACGTGTAATATTTGTTGTATTAACTTTGTTTTTCCCCCTAAAGAAGTGGTATATTCAAATGTATAAATTATATTAAAACATTTAGCAGTACAGGGGGAAAAAAAATTAAACCAAGGCATATGTTTTAAATCAGGGGTTAGCAAAATATGACCCACATATTTGTTGCATTTAGTAATTCCCCCTCACAAAAGAGGTCAATTCAAATGTATTCATTAATTTCTCTTCATTGTTGTAAATAAAATAATATTCAATTAGTTTCCCAATATTACATTTAACTTTTAAAAGAACATTGAATTTTTCAGGTAAATTCATCTCTTTTTGTTCATTTTGGTCTATTTTAAAAAACAAAAGGGGGCCCTTGAGCCCGAAAATTTTCGACCAAAGCGCTCTTGGACGAGATGGCAGTTGCGCTTCAGAAAATACAAACATTCATATTTGTAAAGCTTTGGAACAAGTCAAGGTGCCTTCTTTTTTCGTTTGTTTTTGCTCTATTAAATATGACTTTAGTTGCATCACTTTGACCACAAAATGCGTGCAAATTCCAAATTTGAGTTGTGTGCAAAGGAAGGTAAAAGCGCCCCCCCCCCCAAAAAAAATAAATTATTATAGAATTATGACAGCATTCTAATAGAAGTATAACTTTATTCTTGTAAAATTGCACCTTTATTTTTATTGAAATAATGACTACTTTGGTAAAGTTCCAAATTCAAATTTCATCAAATTTGAATTATTGTAAAATGATGGTTACATATGACTGTGATCATGTAAAACTATAACTTTATCATCACTATATGACAACCTCATTAAAGTAAAATGATGCCGTTATTCTCAAATTAGGGCCTAATTTTCCTAAAATTATGACTAGTCTAATGTAGAATTCTGGAATTTTTTCTGTGAAATGAATTTGACTACAATTCCTTTTTTTTTAATAGTTACAACATGTATTTTATGAAATCGGGACAATTGCAAAATTCCAATTTTAATTTTGTTCAGGTACAACTTATTATTGGGTAAAATTATATTTATTCTGAGAACATCGTGACTTATTGAAAAATAATAATTGCTGTCATGAAAATAATATTTGAATCTACTAAAAGATATTGTTTATTCTGGTAAAATCACAACATTATCCTTATTGAATGAGAACTTTACCATAATCTCATTAAAGTATAACTAGAAACATTAATGGTAAAATTCTTTTATTCTCATAAAATGTCAAGTACACGTAAAAAGCCATTTTTCTTTTTAAAACAAAAGGAGTTTTGTAAATTTCCAACTTCATTTCATATCCTAAATTTATGCTAAATTTACAAATTAAAATTTTGTTCAATCACAACTGTTAGCGTGAAATTACATTTTTATTCTCATCACTCTTGACTTGTTGCAAAATAACTTTTTTTGTCATTAAATGACAACTTTATTGTAAAATGCTGAATATATTCTTATAAACCACGGGAGTACATTGATGCAAAACATTTTTCATTCCTTTAAATTGGCGACTATTCTCGTACATTTATGGCTTTATGCTGGCAAAATGACGGCTTTATTCTCATAAAATTATGACTATTGTTGAAAAATTAGGGCTTTATTTTCCTAATATTATGACTTGAGTTTCGTAAAGTTCCAACTTTATACATTTGGCCACGCTGCGGCTCGTCATGGAGATTACGCTCAACCGTTTTTACACGTCTACAGATTAATACGCACGGGGGGAGGGGTCAGAGAGTGGGCGGGGCTAAAACGACAACAACCAGAAAAACAGCAAACAACGGACGACCTGAGGATCACGTAGAAAACATATTCAAGTAGTAAAGCTAGCACACACGCAACGCCCGGAATGTGACATACACGCGACGACCGGCCTCTGCAGATTCTGCCGCGGGCCGCAAAGAACCGCGGAAATCCAACGCGCCCGCCGTGCTACCTGGTCAGAACCGAGCGGCCCAGCCAATCGCAGTTACGCATTCTTAGTCACGTGACGTCACACACTAGAAAGCGTAACTCTAATTGGCTGGCTGTTTGGCTAATTGGAGACAGTTGAATTTCAGACAGCGAATTGTACACAGTTGAATTGTTAACATTGAAAAGTTGCACTGAAATACATCTATCCATTTTCTTGGCTGCTTATCCTCACGAGGGTCGCGGGGAGTGCTGGAGCCTATCTCAGCTGCCAGCAGGCAGGAGGCGGGGTACGCCCTGAACTGGTCGCCAGCCAATCGCAGGGCACATAGAGACAAACGGCTGCACTCACAATCACACCTCGGGGCAATTTGGACTCTCCAATTAATGTTGCATATTTTTGGGATGTGGGAGGAAATTGGAGTGCCCACCCGAAAAAAACCCCACACAGGCACGGGGGAGAACATGCAAAATCCACACAGGCGGGTCCGGGATTGAACCCGCGACCTCAGTACTGTGAGGCCAACGCTTTACCACCGTGCCGCCAATTGTCATACCTTAAAAAAAAACGTTGGGACCACGATTATTTGCAAGAGTTTGGCCAAAAAGTTGCAACTTTTTTTTCCCCACGTTTGCATGTGACACCTAAAAACATCTCAGCTAACAGTCAAATGGTCATACAATACATTTTTTATCCCAAATGATCCAAACTAAGTATTTCTACACTTGTACGCTCGGATGAAAGTTAAGAATGTAAACAAAGTTACTAAAGCATTTATGACGCTGACGGTGTAAAAACGGGGGGAAGAAATCTAATCCGAACATCGTCCTGGATTGGACTTTAGAGGTTCCACTGCATTTCTTTTTCTGGCCATAAAAATGAAGTTTTTGGGGGGGGATGGGGGCTTAAAATTGCCCATTTATCGCAGCATCACTACTCAGAAACTCCCGATTTTTCTGGGTTAAAATACTGCAATTTTTACTCTGGCCAGCAGAGGGAGGGGGAACAAATAAACAAGTAAACAAAACACCAACAATTGTTGATTCCAAATCACTACGGAATACATTCAGGCTGTTTCAAACACATTGAGTTTCACAGTATTTCCAAAGTTGAGGCTAAAGGGAAAGGGGGGGGGGGGGGGAGACACACGCACACTCCAGCAAAACGACGTTTTCCTAAGGACCCCCCCCCCCACCCCCCGTTAATTCCGGGCTAAAGGCGAGGGGCCACCGACGTGCACGAGACGAGAACAAAACGGCCCCGCCCTCGACGTCATGCACAAGACTCGACAACACCAAGAAAGAAGTGGGAGGGGGAAGTCACGGTGACATTATCATTATTATTCATAATTTTTTTTTTTTTTACACCATTCTCCAAACTCATTGCGCTCGTCTGAAACATTGAAATCAGAATATTGCGACAAAAAAAGTCACAATGTTACGAGAAAAAAAAAATGGCACTTTTCGAAACAAATATCGCAAGAATCATAATAGTCAGTGTCTGAATAATTTTGCACAAATTTGTAATATTCCTAGTTGGTTCTCACGGTTACAACAGCTGTATTTTTTTTATATTCGTCTGAAATTCAGACACAGAAATTATTAATTATGAAATTCATTATTGTAAAACGAAGGCTTAATATTTGCACATTTTTTGTATAATTACAGCTTTAATTTCAGATAAAATTGATTTTACATTTGTTAAATGACCTAATTGGTTATGGCTTAATTATCGAATTTATGGCTTAATTACATCTTTCATGTAAAATTGACTTGACTGTTGTGAACTGATGAAATGATTTCATATTTTACTTTGACTGAATTAATCTTTTATCCTTGTAGAACTGGTTTACTTTACGGTTATTACAAGTATGACTAGATTTTAATAATTTTTGTGTGAAATTATAGCGTCATTCTTTCATTTGATGTAAAATTGTGGCTTCATTTGTGTAAAACCAACTATTTTCCTACAGTTCACAACTTCATTCAACTTTCACTTGTTTGCAAAATTTGTAATTTTTCAAGAAGTGCAACTTTACTCTCACAAAAGGACTTTCCTAAAAATACGACAATTCATATAAAATGACGATTCTTTAAATTATTTTATTTAAGAAGAATTTTATGATCATAAAATTCCAACTGCATTTTCACAAAAGTACAACTTTACGTAAAATTGAAACTTTTCGGCAGCATTATGAGTTGTAAAATCACTTAAAACTATTCACATAAAATCCGACTTGATTCTCGTAAAATTCTGCCTTTATTCTGGTCGCGTTCTGGTCATTTCCTATTGGTCAAGCACTGGGGGAAAAAAACGGATCCCTTTCAAAGGATCTTCCTTTCGTCCGGTCTCGCTCGGACACTCCTTCCGGACCACTTGGGTCCGAGTTCGGCTTGATGGGCTACAGCTAGGAAAGACGTCAGAATTTGCGGAACCTCAAAAGGAAAAACAATGACGTCATGATTCTGACTTTTGGTTATTTTGTGCTCCCGTGATTGTTTGCGGTCGGTCGCTCCCCTCGGTCCTCCCCGGTCCCCGCGCGGGGAGCGGCGCCACCCTCCCCGCCCCGTTCCTCCAGTTGAGGGGGGAAAAGGGCCCCGGCGCACCCTCCCCCCTCCCCTCCCCTCCCCTGCTAAAGGGCGCGGTGTCCCCTGGGTAAAAAGGGGTTCCCTATGCCGTCTCCTGACATCGAAGTCCAGCGTGGACACAGAAAAAGTCACCAAAGGCGGATCGTGCTCACCTCACAAGAATATTCGTGAGTGGCGACGGGCGAGAAAACTGAAACCCCGCCCGCCCCCCCCTACCCCCCTCCCGCCACTTTTACACCCCGTAGAAGGTCGCCAGGCGCTCTTTTAGCGGCATGGGGAACTGGTCAGAAAAGCGCCTCCAGTTCTCCTCGCCCACCTGGTTCTTAAAGCCGTGGAGGATCTGAAATGAAGACAACAACGCCGAGATCAACGGAGACGTCGGGACGCAAAATTAGCCGCGGCACAGGTGTCAAACTCAAGGCCCGGGGGCCAGATCCGGTGCCCCACGTGATTTTATGTAGCGCGCAAAGGCAAACCATGCGCGTCAACTACCATGAATCTTGTTCAAAACGTCACATCATAAATGATAACGTCGATATTCCAAACACCAACAATAATTGAAAAACCAACTAACCTTGATTTCTGATTCCAAAACTAGTTCATAAATTTCACGTGTAAATATGATGAGGGGGTCAAAGATTTTTGATGGTTTGGGAGTCATAACGGCTCTCTCTCTGAGGGAAACCGTAGCTACAAATTTGAGTTTGACACTCCTGCACCGCCGAAATCATTGTCACGAAAATCCAGTGATAACATTGTAAAAAAGTCGGACTATGGAACAAAGTTGTATGTTTTTAAGTCAGTAAGACTGACTGCACAGTATGAGAAAAAAGTGATAAGAGTAATTGCATAAAGTACCGTAATTCCCGGCCTACAGAGCGCACCATTGGGTACATACGTACGTCGCAGCTGTGTTAGACAGACGGTACACAGAGAGTTTAACACTAACGCTAGCGCCGCGCTAATGCTAGTGCCACGCTAACACCACGCTAGTGCTCCGCTAATGCTAGCGCCCCGCTAAGAGGGCCGGTTAAGAAAAACATACCTGTAAAAATCACCGAGACACGGCAGTAACACGCTAGCGCAGCGCTAACAGGGCCGTACCGGTAAAAGTCACTTCCTCGTCACATATATTCCACCGGTCTCATTCTTACCTTTTCCGCTCGAGTTCCCCCTTGCGGCCGTTAAAAAAAATATGGACGAATTAGCCGCATCACCGCATAAACCGCAAGGTTGAATGCGTGTGAAAAAAGTCACGGCTGGAAATTACGGTACTTTTTTCAAAAATCTGGAATATGAAGAAAAATGGGGTTGGAATTTTTTGTTGTATTCATAAAATTGGAACACTAGCAAAGTTTTATACAATCTTACAATTTTTAAAAATGCTGTGGTATTCCCAGAATAGTCTTACTTTTTCAAAAAAAAAAAGGGAATTATTTGCACAGAGCCGAAATATGACAAGAAATTTTTGGTTAGCATGTCCCACGTTTTGTTGTTACCTTGTAGAACATGTCTCGCAGATCTTCCTTGGGGTTGACCCAGGACGCCACCGCGTCGCAGAAGAAGATAAAATCCTTTCGAAAAGAAGGAGATGTCAGGCAACCGCCTCACGCCGAAATACATTTTTTTGGGTTTTGTTTTGCTCTCACCTGTACGACGCCCCCTGGGTTGACGCTGATCATGGTGCAAATTCCTCGGAAAGCAGAGTCTTTCTCCTCATTGTCTCTTATATTCCGCAGGGAGGTGCACCTGCCAACGGGGACCGCGCCGTTTAATGCGGGACGCCCTCGTCACATTGCACACAATCAAAAGTTTACTCACTGGGCTACGTTTTAACTTCAACGTTCATAATCGCCCTAGCGTCTCTCTTCTACAAATTAATTATGCTCGTGAGGAGATCAATTGTGTTTATCGGTCGGATCAAGCGTGCGCAGACTATGGAAGCCCATTGCAGCCGACGGGAGGGTGAACAAACCCCCGATACACAACGCGGAAATAACGGCGTGCAACTCCCAATCAGAGTCGTCCACCTCACACTTCCCCCTCCTCCGCTCTCATTCACGCACATGTATTCCGTTTTACTTCGGCTAATCTTCATTCCTCTCCTTCCCAGTGCGTCCCTCCAGCTTTCTAACTGTTCCTCCGCCTGCTCCCTGCTTTCATTGCATATCACAATATCATCTGCGAACATCATGATAATCTGCGAAGATCATGGTCCAAGGCGATTCCAGTCTAACCCCATCTGTCAGCCTATCCATTACCACAGCAAACAGCAAGGGGCTCAGAGCTGATCCCTGATGCACTCCCACCTCCACCTTAGATGGACACAACACACACGGCCACGCATTTTATCCACAGTACGTTTACCTTCGAAACCATGAAAAAGAAAACAGCCACGGCATGCGCTGTGAGCTGTCTGCCTGAAAATGCCCACATTTCAGCCTACAAGAACTTTGACCTCGAGCTATTGGATGAATGGAAACAAGCAAATTTCATGTAAGATCATTGTGGCTGAATTTACCTGAAATGATGCTAGTTTAATGTGCAGATTTCTAGATATTTTGTGCGGTGACTCAGTACATAAGTAGTATGTGAGGGTAGTTTTACTTGAGTTCTATTTTGGATTTTCTGCCCCACTAGCCTAAACACGCAAGCTAATCCACCTGTGCTGCTCAACCCACACCTCTAACCTAACTCCAGTACAACCTCGGTTCTGAACCACAATCCGTTCCAGAAGGCGGTTCGAGAAGCGATTTGTTCGAATCGATATATTCCACGTCTGCGTACAACGCGTGTCGTGGATTAGCTGGTCGGGCCGCGTGCGTTATGTTATTTCCGGGTCTTGTCGCACGCGTTCGAGTACCGATTTTCGTTCGAAGACCGATTTGTTTGAGAACGGAGACATTCGAGAACCGAGTAAAACCTCTCATCGCAACACTCAACCCTCAAACTCAGTGGCTCCCCAACCTTTCACACCTTAAATGTTAGAAAACAAAACGAAAAATGCTTCACGATTCAATTAAAATGTATTCCATATCAAATTTTTAACACCCCACACAGAATTGGAATGAAGGCAATTACTGGCTGTAATGGGCTTCCAGGGAAAAAAAAAAAAAAAAAATAGTGCGACGACTCAAACCTGCCGTTACTATATTTTGCCTCTCAGCAGTGCGATTTGCAACTTTAATAAAACAAATTTTCATAAAGATGAAAAGTGAGTGCGACGGCGACACGCCAGCTAAGTCGCAGAGACTGTTGGCGCTCGAGCCTGGCAACAAGGCCACATCTCAACTCTGATTGGCAACCAGCTGTCATGTGACCGTCACATAGCCTTTTTTTTAAACCAACTAGCAGCTACAGGGGACAATGACAAAAAATGAAAAACTAGACAAAATAACGTGGTGTTGCCAACAAAAAACAAAAACAAATCACAAGTAGGACCTAAAAGAGACAAGGTTAGTCACATGGTTGGCAATGATTTCACAACTCAAGAACAAAATGAATCAACAACACTTTCCATTTTAGAGGAGAGCGACAGCAAGGAGAAAGAAGAGCAACAGAGAAAAGATGAATGAAATTTTTTTTTTTAAAAAAAAAAAAGATTGAATAATACACACCAGGGTCTTATAAACTGCTGTAGCATGGGTGCCACCTCTTGAGGACAAACGTAACCAAGACGACCAATTGTTATTGCTACGGTAACGCAATCACGGTTACACACCACCAAACGCCAACCAAGACATGAGCAATGAGGAGGAGAGGGAGGGGGGAGTGGGGAGGAGAAAAAAATAAAGAAAAAACACACAACTCAGAGACATAAAAATCAACAGAATCTGCATGATCAGAAAAAACAGAAGATTTCACTTGGCGCTGGCTGTTAGCACACTACTGCCCCCTGCGGCCGAGGAGGGTAGGATGCAAAACATAGGACATACAAAACACGTTTAAGGGAGAACACATTGACAAGTTGGACGAAGAAAGTCATCGTGAACAAATTGGTTTGCCGTGAAATTCGTGAAAAAGGGACATATTATATATACCAAATCAAAAACAGTTCGCTGGCGTCTTTCGTTACCATACACTTTTATTTTTTAATCCCCCAAAGGGAGCACCTCTATGCTCCGCCCCTATACTGTTGGGCCAATAAGGGCGCGTCCACCTTTTGTTACTTGAGGGGGGGGGGGCGGCGGATATTAGGGCGTTGTGAGTAGGTAAGGGAAACGCTACATGTGGAAGCAGAGCCAAAAGCCTGTGTGTGTGTGTGTGTGTGGGAGGAGCATTAATATATAGAAATATTTTCCATCTATAGATGCAGCACTTCATCCACTGTGGATCCTCCCCCACTTCTCCATGCAATTAAGAATGTGTTGGTTATCAGAAGTTAACAATATGCTGTGCCTGCCACCAAAAAAAAAAAAAAAAAGGGGGGGGGGACTGCCAGTTGTGATGATGCAATTCCCAAAACTTCCAATTGAATTCAAATATTACCTCGACCCTTGGGTTAAATTTAAATCTAAGTAATAATACAAATAATTACTATTATTATAAGAAGTAATTAACAAACTTCAGGCAAGCCCGTTTTCAATTTATATACATTTTCACCAGTGAATTGAATTTAATTGAATTGCCAATAATTTGTTCAAATAAAAAAAAAAAAAGAATAAAGAATATTTTTTTGTGTTTGGTTTGAAATCATTAGAAAAACAAAAGATAATGTAGACAATTTGACTGGCTTTCTAGATACATACATATACATTAATTGATCTGTGGGATGGTTTGAATGTTTATTTTAAGGCATCTTTATAATGTAAAAAAAAAAAAGCCTCAGGGCAAATCTATGAACTCTCTCAGATACTTGAACTGTCTGAGAAGTGCCGTGAAAACTCTTCCTCTTTCTCAATCTGCGGGAGCCGTGCGGAATTTGGTCGCCTCAGGATTGAAAATCTGTTCTTAATTTGGATCATCACGAGTGAAAGTTCAGTTGGTCATGTTTAAATAAGTCTGTTTTGCTAAAAATGGAGAGTTGGAATGCATCAGAGATGAAAGAAAGAACTAGTTAGTTAAAGAGCAGTGTTTGTAGATTAATTTCTGGCTATTAAACTACTTAGCGAATTTCATTCATTGCATCACTCACAGACCTTTGACCTTTGTTTGAGAAGATGGTGTTTGCGTTAAGTATTAAACCAGACAACTTTTGTTGTTTGGTTGCCCAATTTCGTTCTTGATCGGTGGTACGGCATCCCGAGGACTTCAACCTTTTGTATAAAAGCCACTAAAAAAGTCAATTTTCCATAATATGTCCCCTTGAAATGTGATGATTCATGCCTCGCAAGCACATTTCTCCCTTAAACTCACCAATGTTAATTGTACACAACCAACAGAAGTGTGCATGTGCTTTTTTTTCTTTCCTTTTTTCTGTTTTGTCGCTTTCGCTGCTGCTGTTGCTGCTTTGTTTGAAACGGAAATGACAAAATGACTCCGACTACATGGAGGATAGGGAGGAAGGTTATCCGGGCACAGCAGGTCGGTGTGAGGAAATAGAGGAGGAGGAGGAGGAGGAGGAGAAGGAAGAGGAGAAGGAGGAGGAGGAGCAAGGACCTACGTTTTAAAAGACACAGAACTATGCAACATTCTCATTACAACAAACAGGCACATTTTGTGAACAAGTCCAATGACACATGCAGAAAGCAGATGACATAGAGATATATGTATATATTTTTAAAAAAATCGAGTTCAATGCAGGATCATCGAGATTTAAAAAATAAATAAATAAAAGATGTACAGCAGAGCCTCCAAAGTCAAAAACTTTTCAAATTAGGAAATTCACTTCATGTGAAATTTTGATGGATCTTTTCAGATGTTGACTGATTGTGATTACGATGGCGCACAGCTTTCTATTAATGTTTGATCCAGTTGTATTGATAACATTGTAAGAGATAAGGATACAAAGCGTTACGATGATGAATGTACTGTGTACAACCCCCCCCCGCCCGACTTCATAAATGTGTTCAGTGGGCTCTTTTAACACGACACGGTTCGGGATTGTGCGATAACCGATGTATTGTAACTAGAAACCTATTTACGATATTTTTGTATTTGGCAAAGGAAATTGAGGGGAAGAAGGGAGGGAATAAGATAATATAAAGAATTTGTGGCCGAGAGAGCGCACCTGGTTATAAGCCTCACCCAGTATATTTGTAAAGGAAATCCCATTTGGTACATGCATACGCCCACAAGTGCCCACATTAAAACACGAGATATTTACAAAGAAAGACTGTACAGAGAGTTTAACGCTAGCGCTACCGCACTAACGCTAGCGGAAATTACGGTAAATCACAATATGATGTTCCCAAAATTTTCCAACGATGCATATGGCATACCACGATTCAGCGATGAGCGGATGACTTGAATGATGATGGTATACCAGTCGAGTAGGTGTGTCTTACGAATAATGTTGTTACTGCAAGTCAACAGCCATTGCGGTACGGACATTGTTTGACTTTGGAGGTTCCGTCGTAGTTCAAAGTTCAATTTCAGCCCAAGTGGCTGTTTCCAATGCCGTACTTGGACTCCATCAATCATCCACCATTAGGTTCTAATCATTCCTATTCTAGCAGCCCTTGTGTCCACTGTTGCGTTGCAACTCTGCGGCCAGATCCTGCACCAAACGACATTTAACATTAATCGGCAGATATGCACTGACATTAAATAAAAGCAACAAATAAAGTGACGGCAAACAAACGGGAACACAGATACGCAATTCCTCTTCCACGGACACTTTGCCCTTGCGTCTTTGTCTTCTTTTTTTTTTTTTTTTTTTTAACCCTCTCAATAAACGTCCACAAGAGCAAAGTGTAACCTTGGTTAATCGGCAGCGTGTTGTGTGTGTTCCTTTCCAGTAAGTCACTGTGTGTACAAGTGCGCGTTTCCTGTTAACGTTTAACGATCCGCGGCTAACATTAGCGTCCGTGTCGGCTTTTGCGCTAACACGACCGGATGCCATTTAAAGCAGTGATTCCCGACTACCAGAAACGGTCCATTTTCACTCTATTAAAAATGCATTATTTCCTACAAATTCTTGTTATTCATCGATCTATGCCAGCAATTTTCAATAAATTCTCTTCCACGAGATGGCAGAAGATACAATGAACATGTATGCAACTGTTGCCATTTATACAGATTTTACACTCAATAAAATCATCATTTTTTTCAACATACAGTGATCTCTATTTCGTCGAGTCATCGGATAAAATTGATTTTGCATCGTCAAACAAATAAAATGTACCAGTGAGATGGCGGTATTTTTGGCGTCCACTTGGGGTCGCCATCCTCAAGTTCTGCATAGTAATCGAGTGAGTGTGCGTGACTTTAAAAGGTGAGGCCTGGCCTGCCGAGTGACATGGCGGGGGTGGGGGTGCAATTGCAGAATGTAAAGCTGGCTAACGGCTGCCAATGTTGAGTGACTTGGGTGTCAGGTGTGGCTGGAGCAGCCCGTGTATGAATGTGCTTATTATGCGTTTATTTTATGACTGTTTGATAACATAAAATGATGGAAAATAGTTGATCATTTGTGGAGATGTTACGATACATTCAAACTAGCAGCTCTTTATTTAAGTGTTACATGATCCCAACCTTCTTTCTTTTATGCACTCCTTCTTCCCGGCGTCCTTTTTTTAAATTTACAAAACATTTTTACGCAGAATAGCACACGAGTCTGCGGGAACATTAGTGTGGAAGAATGACCGCAGTGGTGCTTCCCGGCAGGTATTTTGCATCAACTATTTTTGTGTAATCAAATTCTTAGGGTTATCCATTTTTATTATTGTTTCAGGCGTTAGCGCACCCGAACAAAAACAACAAAAAAACATTTGTAAAGCTTTACAGAAGTGTGTGACTCTTCTGTGATAACGCAGATCACTGCATATGCTTTTTTTTTTTTTTTGCCATTTTTGTCGGGGGTCACTCTGTGAGATTATTCGATGTGCCTTAGCTCAGTAAAGACTGGGAATCACTGCTCTCTCCGGTGAACCTTTACGGCTCGCAGCCCGCAGAGTGGCTGACGCTCATGTGTGGGCGCGTTTGTGCGTGCGTGGCGGCCACTCTGGCCCGGCTCAGTACCGCCACAGTGTGGTACCTGTGTTTTCCAGAAGAGTCTTTGGCGTATTGGGCCTGTTAATAATCTCCACCAACTGGTGCAGCACCACGGCAACGTACGGCTGCATTTCGGGCCCTGGACAATGGCAGAGGTATATAAAAAAAAAAAAAAAAAATCTAAACAAGAAATGATGACGTGAATTTCGCCATCTATCGACCGGGAATTGTACAAACAACACTGACACTGAAGACGGATGCACAGCTCTCTTCCAAACATGAGGTTAATCATCAATGAAAGTGACAAGTGTATAATGTTACAGATGGTTTTCATTGGATTTCATTTTGTACTCACCCATTTGTATGGCTATCTCTCCTATTGCCCACGTTGCATTGTTGCACACGGATATAAATTCGGGGTTTAAATTAGTACCCAGTATGGGCATAAAGTCAGCTGAATGAAAAGAAGGGAAAAAGCCAGTTAGACGTCTTTGTCCTCGTGTTTCTCTCGAAAACGGATTCACAGTACACACCGATGCACGGTTTGACATGCTGGAAACACGCCTTTGTTAGATCCCCCAGCAGCGCGAAGGAACTCTGACGCACCTCAGGCATTTTGTCCTAAGCATTAAAAAAAAAAAAAAAAACAACAACAAAAGAGCAAGTAAGTTTTGTTTTTGTTTTTGGGGTGAGGCATGGTTGACGTGATGTTGACATCAAGGGCCTCACCTGCATGCACTGATACATGAGGGTGAGGATGTTGCTGCGGGCGACCAGTTGCTCAATGGTGCCTCCCAAACCCTCGGCCAGGCCGCTGAGGAGATCCAAAGCCACGATCATGAAGTCCTTGTCGGGCGCTTCGTACTGCTCTGGTTGGGACTGGTACAGCTAGCGCCAGTGAAGATTGCGGAGTCAGCAATTTTTTCCTCTATAAACTTCCGAGGTCAAATTGTGACATTCGTTGAGAATGTATGATTTTTCAATTTCACTAATTATTATTATGTTTTTCTAATAGTTTTCAATTATTTTCAATTCAGGTTTTCTTTATATTTTTTTTCGTGTTTTTAGGGACACTGTCCTAATCATTAATCAATATTTGTATTTTCTAATTTGTTTTGTAGTTATATTTATCAGCTAAATACGCATTTGATTTAATGACTTTTATCATCTTCATTTTACCAATTCATTTTCTGATTTAGTCACTATTTTTGTAAATGTACTTTGTTCACATTTTTTAAATTCATTTTATTGTTCATTTTATTTATTTTTTATAAACATACAGTATTTCTACTCATTGATTATTATTGATTTTCATGCTTTTTTTACTTTTTTAAAAACTGATATAATTACCAAATCTCATTTATTTTTTTCAATTAAAAAAAATTATCTCATTTATCAATGATTGTATGCACCTTTTTATTGCTCCATTTTCCCCATTCACTTTTTCTTCCCCCTTTTTTTTTTTAAATTGAAGCGGAAATTAGTTTATTTTTATTTCTGGTTCTGCGATAATCATCATGTTTTAGCTCGGCACTCAGGAGTTGTGCAATGTGTTTGCACGGCTTTGCTGGCTCACCATGGCCTGAGCGAGGGTCTTCTGGACCAGGTTGACGCATCTCTGGTAGACGGGCTCGCAGTACGGCAGGAAGCCGCTCTGCAGGGCCGTCGCCACGGAGGACAGACACTGACGGAGAGCGGACGTGGTTGGACAGCGAGCGAGCACACGCGAAACGTGTCACAGGCGGACGTCGCTCACCTCTAACAGGGGGAAGAGGTCTTTGTCCTCATCCTTGAGCTGGTTCCACTTCTGGATCAGGGGAGGCATCAACATCTGGATGTACTCCTAAGACAGAGTCGTTATTTGATTGGAAGCACAGAATGTCAACCGTGACATCGATTCCCTTAAGACGGATTCCCATTATGGTGCCCGTTTCCCACTTAGCGCTACAAACTGTATTATGTTCTATACACGGCTAATGTTCATCTCTCCATCCATTTTCTTTCGCCGCTTATCCTCACGAGGGTCACGGGATAATGTACTCCGTTAACATCATATTTATATTCTATATACCTCTCCAGTACCATATTTCTCAGGTTTAATATCTAATGATCCACATTTGCACGACATTTAAAATGCGTACTACTAATGTACCGTATTAACATATTTAACGTACCATATAAAAACATTGTGTAAATACACCTCTAATTTTAACATCCTACACGCCCAATTGATGTACCATATTTAATCATATTACATTCACAACATATATTTACAAAATCTTTACTTACATAGTTATTGATTTATGTCCCTAACGTGCATCGAATTTAACATTCTACAAACTTTTTAGCATATTTAATGTTAAGCCCCAAAGTGTGTATGCACCGGTAACGTACAATATTTATATCCATCCACCCATTTGTGCCATATTTAAAGCATGTAGCTGCAATCTACCATTTAAAATCATCTTTAACGTTCGATACACCTATTTACCATACCATAATTACCTCATATTTGATATTGGACCATAGAGACAACCTATTTAACGTCTATTTAGTGCGATGCAGGGAGTGCAAATCCAAAGGCACCAAAGACGTTACCGGTTTGTTCAGATGGTGTCCGACCGAGTCGGCGAGGGTCCCGATGGCGTCGTAAAGGATGAGAAGGTTCTTGTGCTGGTACTTGTTGAAGGCAAAAACCAGCGTGTCCAAGATGAACGCCAGGTAGGGCACCAGTTCTGTGCACGCCTCCTCCTCCAAAGTGGCGAAGGCGCTGACGAAGAGAGAACAACCGGATTTTGAAAAGCTTAATACACGATACGTCAACATAAATTGAATTGAATTTGAGTAATTCATTCGATAAAGTAACAAATATGTAACACTGTTTGGATTATTCCACGGTGGTATGTTCGTTTCATAAAGGTGTCTGCGGCTTACCTGCAAGCGGCCTCCTGCACGCGCTTGTTGCTGTCCAGAATGCGCTTGAGAAGTTCGGTCATGAGGGGCTTCAGATAGATGTCGGGGGGCTGGCTGACCACCCAGTGGGCGTAGCGGCTCAGCGTCCAGCAGGTGATGGAACGGACCAGCGCCTTCTTGTCCGACAGACACTCGACCAGGTGCGGAATCAGCTCGGGGAGGTACGGGATCATTCCCTGCATGCAGCCTGGAGACAACGGGCAAGGAACTTGTTCACCTTTTGTAATATTTGAAAATATTACCTGAAAAGATGAATCCAAAAATTCCCCGATTACCTTCGGCTATGGCTCCCAGCACGAGGATGCCCGACTCCTTGACGACCCACTCGGGATGAAAGAGCAGTTCTTTCAGAAGCGGTAGAATGTGCAGCAGCAGGTCGTCCCGGAACACGTTGGCCAGGACGTCCAGCGCCGCCGCTGAGCATTTACCTGACAACGTGATGGCCAGCCTGAGTATCACGAAATTCCACCCCCCGACCCATTTCGCTGAAGACTCACGCAAGTTCCAATCCGATATGGCGTCGTCATCGTCGTCCAGGTCGTCGTCATCGTCCTGGTCCTCGATGCCGTCGGCTTCGTGCTGCTGGGCGACCGTGCGGGAGCGGTGGAAGCGAGGGCGGATGTCCTGCTCGTTGTCGGGGACGGCCTCGTCCTCCTCGATGTCGCCCTGGTGACGGATTCAGTTGATATCTTCTTCCTACTACTATTGTACATCCATGCCACACAGTCCTCACCAACGGCGCTGACTGAATTAGCTCAATAGATTCAAAAAACAAATTTAAATCTGTCATTTATAGGGGACATATTCACTGTTCTTGCACTTCATTATGTTGCATCTCTTCCATTAGGCCTCAAAGCTGCCTGGCACGTTGGTAACGTGGTACGAGACTGAGGCGCGCAATTCTAAATTCGAACTTGGCCCCCGATACTGTAAATAAGCACATCTGCAATGTGGTGGGGGTGATCACGATAAACTGCAATACACCGGAAGTTCGCTGTACTCTATTTTCTAAACATGTCTATAAAATCATAGTTGGAACTTTTACATGGGATTGCAAAGATTTTCTCAACGTGGTCACTTGAATCGAAAGAATTTGTGTTTGTAAGTGGTCCACCTCACAGCCGCATCAGCTGACCTTGAGCATGATGATGTCGATCTCGGAGTACTTCATCCCGTTGACGAGCACCGGCGTGAGCCTGAGGGAGAGCGGACGTGACGAAAGGGCAAGGACGGCCAATTACTCACCGGGCGATTGCGCCGGACGCAGACGGTTAATCTGACAGCGTCGGGTGACGGACGTTCGCTCCCGAGGTCAACTGTCAAGGTTCTTAATCAGCGGCGGGGGAGGGGGGAGAGGGACAAGGTCCGCCGCCAATCGACAGCTTCTTACTTGGAGAGGTGGCCGCACAACACCTCCTTGCACACCGGCTGCTCGGCCAACGTCAGCCAGAACTCGCAGGCCTCCAACGCCACATTTTCGTCCTGGTCTTGGGTCCTCTGGAGCATGTACTGCGAGGAGAGAAAATGTTCATTCCTTAATATATTCACCAGTGGGAATGTTGTTGTTCCACGGTTCTGGTCCTGAGATAAAAGGTGCTGGTCTCTAGGAAGAAGGTTCTAGTCCCATGAAAGAATCTCCTAGTGCCTCGAGCAAAGGTGTCAAACTCACGGCCCCCCCCGGGGCCAGATCTTGCCCGCCACATTATTTTATGTGTATTTTATCATCGGCGTCAAAATCTATGATTCTTGTGAAAATATGTCCCAACATCTCAAATTGTCATATATCATAAAGGACAAAGTTGAGACATTCTAAGCATTTTTCTCTTCCTAGACGTGAACAACGGTTGAAAAAACCATTATACGATTGATATCTGATTGCAATACTAGATCATAAATTTCATGGGTAAAAATCCATCCATCCATTTTCTTCACTGCTTATCCTCACGAGGGTCACGGGGAGTGCTGGAGCCTATCCTAGCTGTCAACAAGCAGGAGGCAGGGTACACCAAGAACTGGTCGCCAGCCAATCGCAGGGCACATTGAGACAAACAGCCGCACTCACAATCACACCTAGAGGCAATTTTAGAGTGTCCAATTAATGTTGCACATTTTTTGGAATGTGGGAGGAAACCGGAGTGCCCGGAGGAAACCCACGCAAGCACGGGGAGAACATGCAAACTGCACACGGGCGGGTCCGGGATTGAACACGGGACCTCGGAACTGTGAGGCCGAGAAGAGAAAGTTCTAGTCACGAAAGAGAAGGTATATGACGTATTATGCACCTATGTTAACATATTTCATGATTTTCTGCATATAAAGTCAACGATTAATGACAATAAGGGGAGATAGACAAGTTGTTTGTTTGTAATATGGCGGCAACGTTGACGCGCGATTCGGCGCTCTGCAAACGTAACGCGCGGCCGCTCACCTCGACGATGTTGTGCATGTGTGGCAGCAGTCGGTCCAGGCGGACCTCCAGCAGCATGACAAGCGCTCGGCACACGTTCTTGCGTACTTCGGGCTCCTCGTCGGTGGCCAGCGCAAACAGGTTCTACACACAGCAAAAAGAACCGCAAATTTAGAGCTGGGATTCTTCAGCGGCGACTCATTGTAGGTACAGAGCTGAACATCCATCCGTTATTTGAGCCGCTTGTCCTCACAAGGGTCAAGGGAGTGCTGGAGCCCATCCCAGCTATCGTTGGGCGGGACGCGGGGTACACCCAGAACTGGTTGCCAACCGCAGCGCACAATGAAACCAGCAACCATTTTCAATTTATGACAACACTTAAGGGCAATCAAATTTTAATTAACGCGTGTTTTTGGGCTGGGGGAAGAAACTGGAGCGCCCGGAGAAAAACCACCCAGGCACGGGGAGAACGTGCACACTCCCCACAGTCAGGGTCGGGATTTGAACCCCAGAACTCTGAGGCAGACGCTCTAACCAGAACGGGGTTAGGCTCAGATACTGCTGGATTTACGTTGCATTATGTTATATTTATGCCGTACAATTGTTTTTCATAGACAAATTGGACGGTAGCTAAATGGATGAACTAAATACAGACAATGGATGATGTAAGGACTCTAAAAAAAAATCAACAGGCTGGACATCACTATAAAAGATGACAGGTGAAGTAAAGTAACAGTTGAGAAGGAGGAGATCCGGCCCAAATTATATTAAATCAGAATTCCATTCCATATTTAGGATGATATAAATTTGACAGTTTGCTACTGAATCGTGCACAACGGTCTCATGACTTCGCACAAAGCAGAGATCACGCGACGCGGCGGCCACACTTGCCTCGATGAACGCGTCGATGTGCAGCATGAGGGCCTGCGTCCTGCAGATGATGAACTGGTTCACGCAGGCGATGGCATGAGACCTGAGAACGCACAAAGCGCACCAAAGCGTCGGCCACATGTTTCGCCGCGGGGCGAGCGCGCTGTCAAAGGCGCCTGTGTGTGCGACCGGAATAAAGATGACTTTATTGGCCGATGTGAATGCGCTTTACCTGATCTTGGGGCTGCTGTGCTTGAAGAACTGCAAGAACTTGGGGATCATGATGTTGAGGGGACGATCCAGCGTGTCGCTGTCCAAAACCTTGGCGGAGTCCTCGCAAATCTTCTGCAGGGCTCCGAAGGCCCCCTGGACAGCGAGGAAAGACGCTTAAACGCCACCAACTTCATGTGTGGAACAAAATGGGTAAAAAAGGCTGACTTGAATGATTTCAACAGATAACATATCCAAAACACTTGAATGTCATTTAAAACTTCTCTTACAACATCGCCCTCGGGGAAAAAAATGGATTCCAAATGATTAGATTTCAGAAAAAAATGCACCGGAAGCACGCATCTACATCCAGCGAAGAATCTCTGTGATTTCCATTCATTACACACAACCCAGGCTAAACTTAGCTCCTCCCCTGACTCGCCAAGTTTGTCTCTCAGATGAAATTGTACAGTATCACTTCAACATAGTTCCTGAAGACTACTAAATTACTTCTCTATTTAAACTGGTCTTTTGTGGCCTATTGGGAGTGTTTAACAAAAGGACAATAAGCACAAAAAAGTGTATTTGAGAGTAGTCACCCCACACACACACACACACACACACACACACACACACACACCACACACACACCCTACAGCAACAGGGTGCAGGCATCAGTGTCACGCACAACAATGCGGTCCTGACGCCTTCCTAAAAGGGTTTCCGTGGAAACGGTTGCCATGGCAGCATTGCCATCAGGACAGACGACAGAATGTGGGGGGAGCAGAAAAAGATGAATAAATAATACAGACACTGGGCCTCTGTGTGAATTTGTCAAGCTACTGTAGGCGCCAAAACATGTTGGGGGCACCTCCGTATCATCAGAGAAGGGAAGCGACGCGGGGAGGAGCGGTCGAGGAAGCGTTCCGATAATGCCAGGATTGAGGGTGAAGCCCCACCCGCCGTAAACCCAACCCCCACCAAAGTCTTATTATGGGAGACCATTCAATAAGAGACTCAGTCCCATCCAAATAGCATAAATAATAAATGCGGGGGGAAAAAAAAAAAAAAAAAAAGAGACAGCAGGCACGGGGAGAACGTGCAAACTCCACTCAGGCGGGGCCCGGATTTGAAACCTGGTCCTCAGAACTGTGAGACCAACTCCCAAACCAGTTGCTCCACCGTGCTGCCAGAACCAAAATCTATAGTATTATTAGATATTAGATGGTGGCGCGGTGGCACAGTTGTTAAGATGTACAATATATTAGATATTATTATTCGTATAGTATCATTATAGTACTTATTAGTATCCACTGGGGATGGAAACTGAGCTCAACCGCAAATAGTGAAAATATGCGAATAACTGACGCCTTATAATTGCCATTTAAAAAAAAAAGAACTTGTGAATGATGGGAGTTTAAAAAAGCTGTGAATAAGATGGGGTTTACATAAATAAAATTAGACAAATGCGTAGGAATCCACATTCTACTCTAGTATGGAGTCCATTTATAATGTGGCAAAAAAAGGAACTGTTTGGATTTTTAAATAATCATACAACAGCATTGATGTCGCCCATTAACAATCATTGCATCTATGAAAATGACACATTTAAAGTGACAAAATGAAAGCCATCATTCTTTAAGTATAGAGATAACGTTTAAGTAACATTCATGCAATTAATAATGATATTAAATGTGTAAGCAGACACATGTTTATGCTAAAAACAGTTTTTTTAACTGCCACGTAAGAATATCAGCATATGCTATATTTCATATTTTCTCCAGTTTCAGTCACACATCAATGTGTTGGTAAAAATTGATATGAATTGAATGCAAACAACGCACTTGGAGTCCATCAGCGCTTGTGGAAATCGCTCCAGACAATATTAAATGAGGTTAAGAAACGAGCGCAGAGATGGATCGGATCGGTTTTCCCCATCTAGGCGTACGGTAACAAAGGAGCGGACACCCAACAATCTAAATAAAGTAATCCTCCTTCCCCTGTTCGGCTCTTTTTATAGAGACGGTGGCCGGCCTACAAGTGCTGCATCGGGGTAGGCTTAACCCTTTAAAGCCACCAGGTCATGATGTCATAAGGACTCGACGGGTGAAATTGACATTACAGCGACTCGACAATTCATCACAAACCGTTTCAGTGTCATTTTCTGCCGCGTTCCTGTATTTTAGGCTCTTTCTTGCAGCCACCAAAAACATTTCCATAATTCAGCCCTCTGCAACAGTTAGCCATGTGAAATTTGGTACATGTAGAGTACTTTTCACAAATAAACCCAGAAAAAAAGCGTCAACAAGTCATCCTTCAAAAGGACACGGCCAGTCAGCCGTTTCAACCACGAGCCGCTATTTTAGGGTCACTGTGGCCATTTTCAGGACTCGATCACAGCCGAGCTGGCCCGAAAAAGTTTCTCCCATTGCTCCCAAACTTGAAACATGCAGAGCTCGTGCACCTGCGTCATAAAATCACGTGACTTTTGTTTACGTCGCCATATTGCCGGTGTAACAAAGCAGTGTTCAATGCTCAGTCGGTTGGAGACGACATGAAAATATGTCTCATAGCACGACGCCCAGAGTTTTGTCTGATACCGTGAAACGTTTAGAAAGTGATAATAAACAAATGTACGTGGAAAAATGAGAGACACTCAGCATGGAGGACCCGTATTTAATGCCGAAGTCGATGTTTTCGCCGATAAGAAATTGGACTTCCGCTTGTCTTGGACAACTGGATACGCACGTGTATCTGGTGAGTAAGTCGTCGAGATTGACACGGAAAAGTTTGAACGCATATAAAAAGTCTGGACTCATACCAATACTTTGTTTCTGGATCTGTTCACAGACAATACTTTTGACGGCTCGTGAACGCGGAACCGTGTTCGGCGACACGTTAACCTCTGCCTGAATCCGTCGATCTTTTCAGCTAGTATTCAATACAAATACCAATATTTAAATAAATGACCCCTGGTTTTACATAAACACTCATTCATTAACTATGATTTAAAAAAAACACGGAACACGTACACGCCAGCGATTGCGGCCACACTTAACCTCCGTAAACCTCTTTTTTTAATACGCATCGCTCTCAAATGAGCCAACTTGGATTTCTAAATACTTCTTGGTAATTTGAGATTGAGAAGAATAATTCCTACCTGAAATGAAATAATCGCTACCCAGGCGTGTGTATATTTTGGTTGGCTACCATCCATCGTGTTTAATTGGCGAAATCCATGAATATTTTCTGTTCTATTCAGCTGGTATTCCATAGAATGATCTCTTTGAATACCTGTCTGGTCTGTTGTGACAACCGACGGCACAACAGTTCTCGGGTATTGTAAATATTCTCCTCCGGTTCAACGTCCCCCGCAATGTCGAGCAGCTCTGTTTGACCGGCAACAGGCGCCGTGAAAACGGTGACGTCACCTGCACGAGCTCGATGTAGACACATGGGTGACACTAAATTGTCTAGTACATTTTTTTCAGGGCCACGGAAACGAAGTTTAATGATTCAAGGTTGACTTTTCTCCAATATGTTCAGACAAGGATGTGGCGTACGTGGGAATGCAATAATGATTTCCTACGAAGAGTCATCACGAAAGTGTTGAATCAATAATTAAACACTTCTCTTGGATTCATTTGAGTCATGGGCGGATGGAAAAGCCTCAAAACACAACATACCACATGACCACCTCTCAGAATTCGGGGCACATCAAAAAACAGAAAGCCAGCCACAAAGCAATACGAGCAATATGACATTTCTGCAACAACTCGGCCATTGATAAGTAAGAGGCTTTGACGCGTCCAAGCTGCTTTCCAAAATCACGGCCGGTCTTGTGAGGAGTTGCTACATTTGCCGCCGCATTATAAGCCTCGCGCACATCGCGATTCTTAGCCATGACCTAAATCTCCGCCTGGGAATAAGCTTCATCGGCGAGGTGGCCGCCGGCGCTTTGAAGGAGAAGAAGAAAAAGGCTAAATGGAGGAATTTCGCTGTGGCCCTTCTTCTTTTCGGCATTTTTGTACACAACGCAATGCAAGGAAGCGCGCTGTGTTTGATGAGGCTCGAAAAGTGGGTGCCACTTGACATTAATGGCTGCTAAGAAAGATAAAGATACTTTGAAGTCCTGTAAATTGAAAAATAATGTCTTCTAAATTAAAAAAAAAAAAACACGTCACCCCCGCCCCTGCGTCGATCGCGAGAGGCTGATTGCTTGAGAAGTAGATCTTTGGGTAAAAAAGTCTGGGCACCCCTTCCGTAGTGGGAGAAATTGGCCCAATTATAAATAAATGGGAATCTCACAATTGAGTTGGGGAGCCACAGATGCGAACAAAGCCGATGGGGTTTCGCGTCGTGGGGGAGGGGCGGCGAATGCCAGGGGCCATTTTAGCCACACTCCCCAAAAATTCAGGACAACCGAAATAAAAATAGTTCAACACATTAGCTCCATTATTCTGTGCTACGGTATTTTCCGCACTGTAAGGCGCACCTAAGAGCCTTTAATTTTCCCAAAAGTGCGCCTTATAATCGGGTGCGCCTTATATACGGATCAGTATTGAACCTTTAGCGCGGCCCGTCTGATGGATGCATAACGTAACCCCAGCCTCTAGTGTAACGTCTATTCTATGCGCCTTCTATATGAAAAAAGTTTTAAAATGGGCCAGTCGCTGCGCCTTACAGTGCGGAAAATACGCTACATAGTTTTGAGTCTTTGCACAGGTCTTCGGAAACTGTCTTCAATTTTGCTGACGTATTTAAAAACAAAACTCTATGACTTGACTTTCCAGGATCTTCTGTTTGCAAAGAAATGAGGGGAAAGGCATCAGTGTTTACAAATGTGACAAAAGTGTCTGCAAAAGAAGCCCACACGGTATTTTGGATAAAAGTGATTCCACACAATGAATAATCTGTAATTACGTCTGTCGCTGCAGCGGCGAGACGTTCATCCGGCCAGCGGGACGCGATCCAGATGACTCTTTAACCCCGTCCAATTCCGCAATAAGTCACGAAACAGAGCCAGGCCGCACCTTTTCGCTAGATAAGCAAAGGAGCACTCCGGGCTTCGTTTTTATGGTCTAAATGTTCCAAAAATGACATCACCACAGGAAGCACAGTTACTGCAGAAGGCAACCAACCATAAATGTCAAGACCCGGTCCTTGATCACACCAACAAGACGTTTGGTAAAGCTCCGACCTTGTGCGGCAGAGTTCTTAGACTTTGCTTCCGCCCACGCACAATGATGTAAACGGTGACGCGTCACCGTGCAGCACCACTCATCTGTCTCACATACGCGGGTCAGATTTGGCCACAATCTGCTGAACGCGCTTCGAAAACGGCCCAAATCACCCTAAAATGGCTTCAAACCAAAAGGCAAAGACCGCCAGCTCACCTCACACGTGTTGTAGTCTTCTGAATCCAGCAGCTGGCACAGTTTGGGCAACAGCTCGGGCCAGTTTTGCAGCTCACCCTTGGACGCAATCGTGGTGATCAGAATACCTGATTGGGAGGGAAACACATCAAAATCAAACGCCGCAGCAACAAGGAACGGGCCGGCCGATGCAGCAAAACGACCTACCCACGGTGGCACGGATGAGCGGCGAGGAGTCTCCGATGTTTTGGAGGCACTCGCTCTTGATGAAATCTGACACGCCGGGAGGGAAATTCTGATAGTGAGCTTTCACGTTGTTCTTCAGTATCAGGCCGCTCAGGGAACGTGTGGGCTCGTCTTTCAAGGGGGGGGAAGAAAGAAACGTTGGGTTGACTTGGGTGACAAAAACACAAAGCAGGAATTGTCACAACACGCCGGCTGGTTTTTTTCCGACATAAAATTTAGACACGGGCGCCTCCGCTTGTAAAAGCTCTGACATCATGAAAAATGTCATCATTTGAACGCCACTGCACTGAAGGCCACTTATTTTTTACGGCAAATGCGGTATTACGCCAGTCTGACTGGTCGCCGGGCAGAAAAAAATGACAGTAACATCTTTCACGCCGAACTTTATAAGTCTTTTATTTGAGGTGAGACACACTAGATTAAAACATGTTTTAGTAAATCAACTGACTGAGGTGTTTAGAATTACCGTAATTTCTCGAAAATAATGCGCAATGTTTTCCAAAAAGTCAATAGAGCGCATTATATTTAGGCATGGATGAAAAATAAAAAACACAATCACATTGTATAGTCACATACAGGGACATAGAGTGGTTAAAAAAATGTATACGTATACCGTAATTTCTCGAGTATAAAGCGTCCTGAAGTATAATCCGCACCCCCAAAGTTGACCTAAAAAAAGTATCAGGAAAACCCTTCTACCAATGTACAATGCGCAACACCAATTTGCTGCCGCCCATATGCTCAAAATATTGGGAATTCTCTGTATTTATATTTTGTTAAGTTTGTACTTGTATTGTTTTTCAAAAAACTGTCTGTACCAAAATCATTAATAATAATCATTGTCCACGTGCTGATGTAGCCGTAACATAATCTCGGGACAGGCCACAGGACCCGCTTGTCCTGGGCCCTGTAATTGCCAGAACAGAATCCCTCAACCAACTAAAATACTTAATAATGGCACAACATTTTATGATAACACATATTACATTCTTAAATAAATATTGAACATTGTTTGACTTAAAAAATGTTTTTGCATGAAATATTTGTGCATAAAACGTTTGTGCATAGTGCAGTTTTTCCTCTAGATGACAGATCCTTGGCCAAGACTTCAAAAGCAACATCTGGCTCATCTCCAATCAGAAAAATATCCATCGTATCTTAATATTCTGAGCATATGGATAGCAGCAAATTAGTGGTGCGCATTGTACATTGGTAGAAAGGTTTTCCTGATTTCTTTAGATCAACTTTGGGGGTGTGCATTATACTTCGGGACGCATTATACTCGAGAAATGACGGCATGTCAATTCCGAGCAAACTATTTGTCCACTACCTGGTGCTAATTTTTGCTATTGAAAGCATGCAGCAAACGGTTTTGTGAGTCTTTTCTGTAAAAGTGCATCCAGCAGTTTGACAGATGAAGTGCAGCAATCACGCGACAATGACAAAGTTTTCATATTAAAGATAAGCAGAAATGTTTTGCAGATTTGGTAAAAAGGGAAACAGGGAAGATGTGTTGTTAAAAACACGGACTTGCAGGATAAAAAAAAGTTTTCATCAGTTCTTGAGTTACACACATCGAGGGGCATGCAGATGAACGCAAAATGTAACCTATTATCGTAAAAAAAATTGGACGAGCGACGAGCATCAATAATAAAAAAAGACTAACGAGGGGACTAACGGCAGCGTGTCGCAAATGTCTTGACGCGGCGGACATGTAGGTCATTGGCAGCGCAGACGGCCGAGCGGCGGTCCGAGCGCTGCCAGGAATCGGGTTTAAAATTAGAGCGACCCATATTCCCAGAGCGTCTCGTCATCCGCGGCCGTCAGGTCAGAGCAGCCGCCGCGCTTATGTAAAAATAAATAAATCGAGACGACGTCCAGTGCGTCAAAGCGTTGAGGGACGAAACTGGAAAAATAAATAAATAAAAAAAAAAAAAAAAAAAATTTACAACAGTCACTGTCGACTTACCTTCTGATTTGAGCTTGGTCAGAACGAATATTAAGTAGTTGTTAAAGTCGGGAAACTGATTCAACTGCTCCAGTCTCTGAGGAAAAAAGTGGTTGAGGAAAAAGGGCAGCAGAGCAAAAACCGGTGGTCTGGTGGAAAACAATTAGCTGTGCAGGTCTTGTTCGTGGCAAAATACCGTGGGCTTCGTGATTGGGATGAACAAATGAAAACTATTCTTAAAAGGGTGGAGCAGGCGGGAGGACAGATTTTCTCATTTCAATCACGTCATATTTCTTTTGAAAGGTGGATAGGGAAAAAAATGTGCACAAACGTTTTGGTTCTAGAGTTTTCGGCGGTTACAGTTTGGATTGGGGTTAGGATTAGGGGGTTAAGGATGGGGTCGGGTCTTCCAGGTTTGAGTAGTTAGTTATCGGCTAAGGTTAAGATGTGAGGTTTTGCGTTATGCTAATGGTTTCAGGGGGTTATGGTGGGGTCAGGGTGAATGTGTGAGGGTTGGGTTCCAGTTGGGCGCCTACCCAATAGGAAAAATCCATTTTATATTTAGTCCGCCCCCTTTAAAACTTCCAAATGACCATGAACTGAGCACACAGAAACTTTTCATCTCCTAATCGGACTCGCAGCATCAATTCTGTTGCCACCTCCTCCCCGCTCTTAAACACGCGTGCACACACATACATAAAAATCTAATATGAGTTTGCCCTGGAGTGCCAGGGGACGTTTGCAGAAGATATTAAAGATATTAAATCCCCTCGAGCGCAACCAACGCACAATGACCACCGAGAGACAGACGAGCCGCTAACAGAACTTGAGACATTATCTGAAAACATAATACGGTGGCCCATGACCATTTTGGATGATCGTATTAGTCACAAGTACGCATTTGGAATCAATCGTCGACTACCGATGGAACCGTGGACTGCCGGCCGAGCAATTGCGAGGCACATGTTCACAAGCATTCCCACTCGCACCCACGGACAATTCAGAGTCTTCAAGGATCTTAACAACCTTTTTGGAATGTGAAAGGAAGCCAGAATATTTGGAACAAAACCGCACGGGCACAAGCGGAACACGCATGCCGCGCCACAAACGAAGGGCGGAGAGGAGACTCGAACGCGGAACCTCAGAACTGCGACGTGGACATGCCGACCACCCTTTTACTGTGCGACACCGTTAATTCATATTAAAAATACATGTCTGGAATTGCACTATTGTCCCTGCTTTCTTCATATTCAAAATAAAGAAAAACCCATTGCGACAGTCTGCGGACATACCGGTTAGGCAAGGAGATTTCCGCGGGGACCCTCAATGTCTCGTAAAAAGGAGTTTCCTTCAAGTTCATAATTACTATTGTTTTAGTCATCATTCACACACTTAAGCTGTCACAGTGTTACCAACCACGACCCTGTCAAGGGCTCCCTTGTCCCTTCTCATGCAATGGACTGTTCCATCTGATTCAGGAAGACGGTGACAAAACGAACTTTGGCGATTTTGAGGAAAACCACATGACGTTATTGCCCAGCGGCGCCAAGAAGACGAGAGGAAAGCAAACCGCTTCGAATCGAATGCACAAAAACGACATCAGCAAAAGTGAAGATGCTGCTGGCAGTTGCAGTAGCGCTGCTGTCAGTGTCAGATGAGGAAACTGCAGTGGCGAGACACGAGTGACGGTTTTCATCACCAAAACGTGAGTTTTTAAGCGCTCCAATTGGTCAACTCGTCATGTGGTTCAACGTTCTTTCAAAACCGACAAAAATATAATACATAAATCTATAGTAGTTCCAATTGATTGACTAGAAAACTTTATCATACTAGTCAACGACTCTGATCATTTATAATAATTCTCCAAATACTTTGAGTGCAGCCTCTAAACACCAAATAAATATTCTCGGATTTCTACAGTCCTTTGTGAAAAAAGATTCTCTTTTGTGTGTAAACAAAAAATGACCTTTGCAGTCTGTTTTTGCTTTGGACAGCAACAATAAAATATCTTTCTGCTATGTTACAAACCAGTAACTGAATCATAATCAGATCATGGAGGAAGTTCAATCAATTATGAAAATAATCATTATTAGGAGTATAACTAACTTGTAATTGATATGTAGTTGAAATGTGTAGTAGCATCACAACGTGTATATCAAACTAGCATCCCTTTTGTTGCCTGGAGCAAATCAGAAGTAGCTCTGTCTCAAAAAGGTTGGTGAACATCACTCTTCACCAGTCAGCTTTATCAAATCATTAATCAATACCAAATAAGAATGATCAGTTAATAAACAGTAATAACACACAAATTTGCGATTAACTTTCATGCAAAATAATTTTGCATCAAACAGATTAGTCTAAAAGAAAATATTCGGGAGTGACAGCCCTGTAACAATCCCTAAGAAGGATTTTAAGGACTTTATTGAGCTCACTGAATAGACGAATTTTCTTAAATTCACATTTTTTACTTGATAAAATAGACGCAGTTGGAGGATGTGCTTGTGCTATGTGCTGCTAAACTGAGCCACCAAATCACTAAACACATGCTTGTTTATAATGGAGTTGAAAACGTGCACATATGTAGAGCGTATGCAATGTAGTAATTGTAATGTAATGTCAATGTAGACATAAAGAAACCGAATTTATTTGCCGTGCCATGTTGCTGCGTTTTACTGCTAAGCAAACCGTGCAAACTCGCCACGGCAAATAATGTGTGCATACAAGCACAAACGCAAACCGAGATTAACAACAAAAAAAACAACAATAGGTCCGAATTTATATAGAGATAATCCTAAATAACAACAAGGATACTTGCTGGACGGATCTTTGCGTGGATGTATCCGGCGACTGGGACTCTTTGAGCAGCTGTAAAATCTGCTGGAGTCCCTGCTCGTCTGGCTTCCAAGCGCACTCCATCTTTGCTGTGACTGCGGGTGAAAATGGAGGAAAAAAAAAAAAAAAACAGAAAGAGGAGAAAAGAAAGAAAGACAACACGGCGCCTAGCTAGCAAGATGATTTCCTCCGCATGAACGACACGAGAGGCGGGAACAGCACGCTCGACGTGACCCACCGGAGAACCGGGGGAGGGGAAGCGAGTCCGAATCTGGCCTTTTGTTTTTATCTCGGCCGGGTGAGGCCGGACGTCGGCTGAGCGAGGAGAAGAGCAGAAGCGCGCGCGGGGTGTCAGACATGGGCCTGGCGCGGCGGAGACGTCCGCAGCGGCGAAGGTGAAGCCGCTGACACGCGTGCAGGGGGAGGAAGGCCTCGCGCGCCCTCCAGCCGCCTTGAACTGGTTTGACGGGGGCAGCGACCAGGTGGCCGCGCGGTCCTAGCGCCTCTCACAATCGGTCTCATCCACTTCCATATAGAGCTCGTGAACCTCCGTCAAAAAAAAAAAAATAAATCACGTGACTTTCGTTTCCCTCGCCATATTGGCGGTCAAGCTAAGCATTGCTCAATGCTGAGTCGGTTGGAGATGACACGGAAATGTGTCTTGCAGCACAACTCCCAGAGTCTTGTCCGATACCGTCAGACATTTAGAAGGTGAATAAGAAACGACAGTTCTTCTTCTTTTCCTTTCGGCTTGTCCCGTTAGGGGTCGCCACAGCATGCCATCTTTTTCCACTTAAGCCCATCTCGTGCATCTTCTTCTCTAACCCACTGTTTTCATGTCCTCCCTCAATACATCCATCAACCTTTTCTTTGGTCTTCCTGTCTCTCGCTCTTTTGCCTGGCAGCTCCATCCCCAGACCCTCTCGCCTCTGGACATGTCCAAACCATCGAAGTCTGCTCTCTCTTCCCCTGTCTCCGAAACATCCAACTTTGGCTGTCCCTCTAATGAACTCATTTCTAGTCCTATCCAACCTGCTCACTCCGAGCAAGGACTTCAGCATCTTCATTTCTGATACCCCAAGTTCTGGTTCCCGTTGTTTCTTCAGTCCCACCGTCTCTAATCCGTACATCATGGCCGGGCTGACCACTGTTTTGTAAACTTTGCCGTTCTTCATCCTAGCGGCGACTCTTCTGTCGCATAGAACACCAGACACCTTCCGCCAAGTGTTCCACCCCGCTTGGACCCGTTTCTTCACTTCCATACCACACACTCACTATTGCTCTGTCTCTCCCGCAAGTATTCTGTTGAATAAGTTGGTCAAAAACTCCACAACCACCTCACCAAATTGCTTCCATACCTCCACTGGTCCGTCATCGGGACCAACTGTCGGACCAAAGCATTTTCAATAATAATGGGAATAATGAAAACAATAAAATGATTTTTTATGTGTAGAAATGACACAAATATTTCAAGATCGAATAAGTAGTTTTTAGATGGAAAATTTTGATCTGAGAAATGCACCAAAGTGACTGAAAAAAAAACTGCAATTTAACATAATTTAATTTAGTGTCTTGGCATATAATTATATTGTTGTCTATCAGACTCGATGTTAACTAATTTGGTGTAATTAAATTTTATTTAATTTTATGTCCTGGAATAAAGTTGTGTCATGGTCTCAATGTGATTGAATTTTGATGTCATTTTATTGTAACATCTGTTCTGAAGTTTAAAAAAAAATACACTTGTCTTCCACCAGGTGTCAGTACGGGAGAGAAAGTGGACCAAGACGTTCTTTTTGCGGCCCCACGAAGAAGTCGAGGCTTTCGGTCTCGTTCTGGTGCCCCTCAAGCGGACGTCACAGAGCGCAGCGCAGATGTCAGTGGGCCGGCAGGTCTTTTGGAAAAGCCTCCACATTGAATTCGAGCTTCGTGCGTGTATGTGAGAGTGCGATTTCGCCGTGTCCGCCTTCATTGTACTCGCAATTTGGTCCAAAAAGAGAGCGAAAAGACCGCGAGAAAGGCCGAGAAGTCACGACGAGGACTTGTGAGACTTGCACAAACAATCCCTCCTCCTCCTCCTCTTCCTCCTCCTCCTCCTCCTATTACTCTTCCTCCTCCTCCTCTGCACCTCGTTTATTCTTATTATTTTCCGAGGACGAGACATAGGAGCACCGCCTGCGGAAACATGAGCTTTCTCTTGTAAGTTGTTTGGCCGGCTTCTGTGTTCAATGCGTCGACTGTCCGCGCCACTGATTTTTGTGCGTTTAGTTTGCATTCTTGGGCAACGTCTCGACGTATAGCTGGGCTAGCATTTAGCAGGTTTTCGGGCTAAGGCTAATTCCCGGACTTACTTAGCCACTTATTCGTGTCAACCTTGTTTCTATTAGCATTTACGCCGTGATTTGATAATAATATTGCCACATAGGGGAGACGTTAAAGCTCCTGTATGTGAAATTTTGCGGAAGTCGCTGCTGGTTATGATGACATTCCTTGTAAATAAGGTTTCATGTGAGTATTCGACTTCTGTGTGGTAAAAATCCTGGACCACTTCTATTTTTCTTTTGTTTTGACTCATTAGCATCATATGCTGCGTCTGTTTACAAAAACAAATGACAAATGTGTGATACGGTGCCCCAATTAAAGGGAATGTCTGCCCTCACAACGTTTTTCAGTGTATTCCATTGTTTTGTTTTGTTTTTAATATAAATAGCGGCTAAAAGACCCCAATAGTAGGGAGGCGGTATACTTTCGAGAACTGAATCAGCAACTTAAGTACCTTAGGAAGAAGAACTTTAGGAGGACCAGTGTGTGTTATCCAAGTCTAAAAAAACTGCAAAAGGGGAATAGTACTTTAGGAAAGTTCACATGCACTATATCTAGCTATGATTTTAATTTTTAACCTCCAGGAACTTTGTTTTTTTTTTTTTTTTTTTTTTTTTTTTACTCCGGTTCTGTGAACTTTTGGGGGGCTTGTTAACAAATTGGTGCTAATGTATCTTTTGTGTGTGAGAGAGAGAGAAAGAGCTACAGCAGAACAACATTTAGACAGTCTAGATATTTGGCTACAAGTAATGTCACAATTTCAAGTTACTTATTTGTGGACGGTGAATACACGCAACAACTAAAATAATAGGACAATATGAGGGGACAGGATGTGGGTAATGAGCAAGGCAGTGCAACTGATGAGTGGTGCGGTGGAATGTTTTTGGAGTGTCTAAACACCCGGAAGAACGAGTGAGTTGACACCCTAGTACGACTTGTTATTGTCAGTGGTCCCCGCATAAGCAATTCAAGCCTGTAGCGTGTCTATGGAAGTTATTAGTGAATGAACACCACCATATCGCAAGCACGCGAGGGCCCCAAGTGACGAGCGAGGACGGGTCGAAGGGGGGCGGGGGCATGTGAATAACCTGGACCCAAGAGCCAAATGTTATTTTTCATCTATTCTGCACCACATAGTTTGCTGCAGCTTTTTGGAAAAATGACATTCCGGCGATTTCAGAACTGGGCAGATCGGCCTGAAAATTGAGCATCCTCGCATCCTTGCGTCCGTCGCCGCTGTGCTGACTCATACGATGAGTTCTCGTGGTTTAATGGGGGCCACGGGAGAGATTGAGCACTCCAAACGGCCTCATTAGCGACACAGAGGCCGCTCTGTTCTCCTCCCCCGTTCTGCTCGGCCAGACCCGTCCATTCAACTCTTTTGTCTGCACTTTTTTTTGTTTTTAAACAAAGATTTATGGAGACTTGTTAAGGCAGATATGACCTCAAAATTAAATCACAATTTTTCCACTTTGTTCCCCCCCATTCGTTGACATAAACGTGTGTTTGTGTATATGTATACACACACACACACGTACAGTTGAAGACAGAAGTTTACATCCACTGCAAAAACACGTCATTTTTTTTTGTCTCACTATCTGAAGTCAAACAGGTCAGTCAGGATCAGCGAAATTAATAAATTTTGTTAAATGCCAAAGTAATGAGAGGTTTTCTTAAGAGATGTTGATATTTTCTTGGAGGTCAAAAGTTTACATACACCAAAAGACGAATGTCTTTAAAGAACATCGGGACGCCCAGATGATGAGGTCATGGCCTTGGAAGCTGCTGATAGGTTAACTGGTCACATGAGAGTTAATTGACTGCACACCTGGGGGGGTGTGTTTAAGGCCACACCTCAAACAATCTGCTTCCTTGTTTGAAATCATGCGAAAAGCAAAAGAAATTGGCCAAGAAAAGAGAGACAGAGAGAGAATCGTAGAGCTTCACAAGTCTGACTGATCCTTGGGTGCAATTTCCAGATGCTTGAAGGTGCCACGTTCATCTGTTGAAACAATTGTACACAAGTATAAATATCATGGGAATGTCCTGCCGTCACACGGCTCAGGAAGGAGACGAGCCCTGTGCCCCAGAGATGAGCGAGTTTTGGTCTGACTTGTGCGAATCAACCCCAGAAAAAAGACCTTAATGACGAATGAAAGTGTTCTTGGTATTGTCAGGAGGCACCCGACCCAGGCAAAGAAATCATGAGTCCGGTTTTAGCATGTTAAGGAAAGGTGACCAGTTGTCCAGAAATATGTGATTTATTTTTTTCATTCTACTGATATTTTTTTCTAACGCAACATATTCCGTTTTGTTCCCCTCTCTTGTTACAGCGGGAGTCGCTCGTCGAAGACGTTCAAGCCCAAGAAAAACATACCAGAGGGCTCGCATCAGTACGAGCTGTTGAAACACGCCGAGGCCACGCTCGGGAGCGGCAACCTGCGCATGGCCGTCATGTTGCCCGAGGGCGAAGACCTCAACGAGTGGGTCGCGGTCAACAGTAAGCGCCAAAATCCACTTTTTTAGCGGCTTCAAGGCCACATTTCCAGTGTCAAGGTCAGATCCACGCAGTATGATTTGCAAGATTATGGAACTTGGAACTGAAAACTTTTTGGACTCTTGAGTTGGTAATGGGGGAATTTTTGTCAAAATTTAATTCTGGGGAACTTATTGGAGCCAAAAGGTAGAAAGGGCAAAAAAAAAAAAAAAAAAAAAAAGACAGAGTAAAAAGTGTTAGGATCCAAAGTGTAGCGCGTAGCGGTCTCACCATTAATTACACCCCATGAAGACTCAGTTTTGGCATTCCTTCAAAGACCACAAGAGTTCCTGCTGGGAAAAGACAGTGAATGTTAAATAGACTTGATTGCGTTGGCCGGGAAACCCTTGTTGACTCGCTTTCGTTAGAGGCCCCGTCGGGTCTGGGCTGCCCGCTGTTTGAATACAGCTTGGCGTGTTTAACGTGAACTTCTCCCCGCGTGGGAGTGCAAACGCAAATTATGTTCCGTTACATTTTGAAGCGGCAGACGAAGGATACGTAACCTGACGTTTGGGTTTTTTTTTTTTTTTTGCTAGTCATTGCATCTGTACCCTTGTTGTTCTCATGTTTTTCTTGACCAGCCGGAGTACGCAGCAAGCGTCAAGCATTGGGTGATTATACGACATGATTAACTTGTTCACTGCGAGCTGTTTCAGAACAGTTGGTTGTCCGAGACCTGCTGGATATTCTGTTCCGTGCCGCTAAAAGTACTGAACCTACCAATAAAAAAACATTCGCTCTTTTACCAAGAAAATATCTATCTGTTCTTTGGAATAAGCAGTAGAACATGGGTTTGTTTAAACAAAAACAACAGTTTCTGATCCAAGAAGCGAAGAAAACAAACTTTCAGTGATTAGAAACGTCAAGGAGAACAGTGAGTTTGATGCTAATGTGTTTCCTTTTGTGACACCTCAAGTTACAAAACAACAAATACAAAACTGAGAGGTATTTTGATGGCAAAATAATGTGCTTGCTACAGATTTACAATTATGAAATGTGCTGTGAACATCATTGACTCACTGCATGGCTCAAATTGAACGTCAGTGGCTTTTCTATGCAGTGTTGCTCATTCACTCCACGACACACTCTTTCTACGACATACCGCGCCACATAATTTATGTTCTACATATACGTAATGTGTTCCAAGTGTGAAGTGCCTAAACTTGTCCGACTTCTATCGTGCTGGCATTTCTAACTCTCATAATCGATGCGACAAGATGCGTTCCACCTCCTAATCTTGACCTTCGCCTCGAAAACTGTGCTGATTTTTAATCCGGAGCAATGCAGTGCTGAAATCTTCTGGTGTCTTTGTAGTTGTAATGTTTTACAAATCTGTATTTTAAAGATGTGCCGTGCGAAACAATCTACCATGCCTATTTGTTTAAAAACATACTTTTGTGAATATAATATAATATCAGTGGCACTTAAATGTCCCAGCAGTAAAGTGGTTCAAATCCTTCTTTGAGGTTTCAGGCATCTTTTAGAATTTCCAGCAAGTGACTAAAAAGGAACAAGTGAATGTCACATGACTTTTTATTATTGATTATTGGTAATTATTTGAGTTTTTTTTTTTTTCCCCGCATTCCCAGCCGTGGACTTCTTCAACCAGATCAACATGCTCTACGGAACCATCACGGACTTTTGCACGGAGGAGAGCTGCCCCGTCATGTCGGCCGGTCCAAAGTGAGTCAATGCCAATCTGTTCCTACACGTCCTCAAACTCTGACGAGTGCCTTTCGCCAACAGCCGTGGGGAGCAAATACTTGAATCATCCTGAGAAGCCTTTTCAGTACGATGCGTAAACTTTATGGTCGCTCGTTCCCGCAGGTACGAGTATCATTGGGCGGATGGCACCAACATCAAGAAACCCATCAAGTGTTCCGCGCCCAAATACATCGATTACCTGATGACCTGGGTGCAAGACCAGTTGGATGACGAGACGCTTTTCCCCTCCAAGATCGGTATGCCTCCGTTATTGACAATTTTATTCCTGTCGGTTGTGTCGCCGAACTGTCGATCACGCAAATAAGGATTTGCGATCGTAAATAGAACGTACAAATGTACCATTTATGATTGTTGGCCCTGACTGACGACCGAGTGAATTGGGGATTAAAATCACTCAGTACACAAAATAATCACTCGGGATAATCTTTGAGACACGTCCAATGATTGTGCTTCGGAGCATTTTAATCAGAAAGTCGAGGAAGGTTTTGGGTGCTGCTCATTTCGGCTTGGACGAATTGACAATTCAAGCGCTTGACGGGTTTCTCCATTTTGTGAGTCCATCTTCCTTCCCGTTCATAATTTTATCTTCCACTTCTGTCTTGCTTCCCGGTTCCCTTTCGTCCCAGCTCGTGACAGTCGGCGTCAAGACGGCAGAATTTCTGACCAATAATGATTGGAATATTTACGTCCAATATTAATCGTCCGAGACATAGCACAGTGTCGCCTTTTTCTAAACGGGAAGCTGCGAGTCAAGACGCAAACCCGCCGAGGCCTGTTCGGTCGGGCGGAGGCCCAATAAGACTTGGACCACAGCCAGCTCAAAGAAAAGCGTCTTCCTCAATGCACGAATGTATGTTCTAGTCTTCTCTATTCTTTTTGATCGAACGTGAAGGCGTATGAATGCACTCAGAGGTGACAAGACGGCAGCTGTGCACGCGGCGCGTCTGATGTTGCAACGGCGTCCAATTTTCATACCCCCCCCCCCCCCCTCCGCCCCCGCCAGCTCCAACAGCTTGACACGCTGTTGGCACCAGAGCGTGATATGACGCCGGTTAGTCACGACGCGCGTTAGTCATGACAGCTCGTACTTCCTCGAAATTCTGCTGCAGCCGGTCTGCCAAGAACCACTTCTGCTCTCACTCCGATTTCATATTTTTAAGTGCCACATCATAATCATTCTTTTCTTTTCTTTTTTTTTTTTTTTTCCCGGAAATAATTGTCTCTCTATTTGCGGCTAACGCATTGTAAAATCTGTTATTCCAAAACTGAACGTGCCGTTGCTTTCTTTTTTGAGCTGTCTCGCTGTCTGTTGACGCCACAAATTAGTTTCAAAAAATCCCTGTTGGGCGGTGTCAAGTAGGGCTGCAGCGATTTCATCAAATGTATGTATTTATCTTTTATTTATACAGGAAGTGTCTCGTTGAGATCTCTCAGGGAGGGAGCCTCACTGGCACACAAAAAGTTTTCAAATTCAAAAAACAGGGCATACATAATGTTCCTGAAATGCACACAAAAGACACGCACAGTAGTCTACTATTTTAATTGATGTCTCGATAATGTAGCCTGTAATGACGCCAAAAAAAATGTAATTACAACATACATGACCTCCTGTCACTCAGCATGCAGACTGACTAACGAATTAGCTATCAAATCGTCAGCCAACTTTACACTCTCATTCGCTGGCACCCTCGTCACTCACCGGGCCAGGCCCCGCCTTTTAAAGCTTTACAGGCTTCTTTATCCTCTCGCGTGCAGTGGCCGCGCTGACGTCACTGCAGTTCTCCTGTCCACAGGTTGCCTTTATACTACGTGCACGATTTTGAAAATGTGGTGCAGTTCTTCTCCGAGTCAGAGGCTACAACTGGTGTTGGCGAGAACGACACAGCGTGGAATTTCCGTCACAAGGAACAAAGCAATAATAATAGCGCCCGCGGAAGAGTGTCTGCTCCATCAAATTGACCTAAATGACCAGATGATACGTTTAAATCCATCCGTACATTTTCTGAGCTGCTTATCCTCACCAGGGTCGCGGGAGTGCTGGAGCCTATCCCAGCAGGAGGAAGGGTACACTTTGAACTGGTTGGCACACGGAAAACTGCAAAATCGATTGAAAAGAAGCCCAAAACCCGTTTAGGCGCTCAGTCGGGTCCGAGTCCCTCGTGGGCCTCTCTCGGCTGCTGCTGTCATCTAACGAAATCCGCCGTCCTCCTGTGCTTTTCTCAAGGCGTCCCGTTTAAGCGGAACTTCATGTCTGTGGCGAAGACCATCCTGAAGCGTCTGTTCCGCGTCTACGCACACATCTACCACCAGCACTTTGACTCCGTCATGCAGCTGCAGGAGGAGGCCCACCTCAACACGTCCTTCAAACACTTCATCTTCTTTGTCCAGGTTTTTCCCGCCTCCCCTCGTCTTGTTTCCGTCTTACTGCGTTTGTGTCTCTGCTGACGTGTCGTGCCTCCTCATCAGGAGTTCAACCTGATCGACAGGAAAGAGCTGGCGCCGCTTCAGGAGCTGATCGAGAAGCTCACCACCAAGGACAGATAAACGCCGTCGTCCTTTTCTTTTAAACGATCTTCTAGTTTTGCACAGACACCCCACCCCACCCCCCACCCCATTTCTCCCTCCCCTCTCCCCTCTCAACTCTCCTCGGCTGTACGTATGCAGTACAAACTATATTTCCATTTGGGGAAATGTTTTTTAAAAACGAGACGCCGGGACGGGTCTAGATGGGTTTTGAAACGCACCGGGGCCTGAGCTCATCAGGAAGCGGAGCAAAAGAGCAACACTCCCACCGACTCGGTTCGTGCGACACGAGTGGCTTACAGTGATACAAAAATAGTGCCCAAACGTCATCCTCGAAGCCATTCTGAAAGCTGAAAGTTTTTCCAGTATTTTCTCCGTTTGCTGTTTTTCCTCCACGAGCAGGAAACGCATACCAAGTGCCTGGTCCGGCATCCGCAGCGAGAACTGTACCAAGGTGTAAAGATCCACGCAGGCGTTTGACCTCGACCGACACGCAAAATCCCGGCTCATCTCCTCTCGCATATTTTCCGTTAGTTGGTAAATCGCCGCAACAGGGGCGTCATCGGGAGAGCTCGGGATTCATTCGGCTGTGCCTTTTCGGGCAAATGTTGCCCAGAGCGAGACAGACAGAACTTTCTCGGCAGTCGCGACTTGCCTCTCGGAGATGATTCGATCCGCGGCGATGTCGTTGCGTTAAATTGCCGCCGTGACACCTCGTATAGACATTCGGGTAGACTTCCAGCACCCGCTTATGACACGCTTATCCAACACCAATCGTTTCCAACCTTTCCTGAGCCTCGGCACATCATTTACAGTGAAAAAAAAAAAAAAAAATGACAATCGTGGCACACCACCAAATAAAAATATGATAAAAATATGTATGGTGAACCCCCGGGATAGTCCTGATTCACTACTTTTGAATTCGTATTCAGACTTTGTATTTCCGTGACATACAAAAGTTTTGCTTTGACGCCATCTTTTGGCATCAGGGTGCCAGAGAAGTGTGTTGAAATGAAGGGACGAGCGTCATTTTAGACTCGTTTTTTTTTTTTTTTTGGGGGGGGGGGTCGATTACTCATGGATTCTCAATATTCGCTGTAAAGTGACGGTTCCAGTTCGAGGAAACGAAAAGAAGAACTCACTTGCGCCGTTGTCGTAACAAGGGGCAAATCGGGCTGCTAGCTTGTTCTGTTTTTTATTTTATTTTTTGTCCCTCCCTCTTGGAAGTTTGTTTTGAAACTAACACATAGAAACAAAATAAGTAAACATTCTATATGAAAATATCTAGCAAAAGCCAAGTAGTCTTAATGCTAACACTGCATAGGTGGGCTAGCAGAAATGAGCATCTTTCCATCCCATGGTAAGAATAAAACTCCAAATCATTTGGCATCTATCCTCTCCGCTCTGTGGGGACGACGACCATTACCGGAGTTTAGTTGGGTACCTTCTCCACCTCTTTGTTGCATTTCTTTCAGTAGATCTCAGTGCCGCCAACATGTGGCGCAACGCGGTACTACACTGAAAATATGCAAGTCTGTGCTGAATATTGTCAAAACGCGTAGAAAACGATCACTTGCGAAGTCCTGATGATATAGAGGAGGCGCTAAAGATGAGCAGTGATGATAGCAGGGGGGGGCTCCATCGCTGTGAAGGTGGGGAGTCGCCGCAACTCTTGAACACTTTTCCCGACTTATTGCCGGAATGTTTACTCTCCATAGACTCGTGATTTGTCAAGTGACCAACTTTTTTTTTTTTCCCCTCCCCCCTTCCCCAAAACTGAATGTCGGACTGCTTTGCTCATGTGGCACAACTGAGGTTTTTTTGTTTGTTTGTTTTTGCATGCAGATCGCTCGTTCTAAAAGTGTACTTTTTACTATGCAATAAGAATTGGCACGCTTAAAAATAATAATAAAAAAAAGGTTTCTCTGTTGTTTTCACGCTGGTTATGGTTTTTACTTATGTTTTAAGATTGGCTTCGCTTTGGTTTTGCATTAGTTTTGAAAGTCTTTAAAAAAATTTTTTTAGATATAATATTCTCTATGTTTGCCAGGGGTTATACTACTACGCACAAGATGTAAATAATGAGTTCTACGAAGGAGTATTAGGGAAAACAAAGTGATAGATTCATTTTTACAATGTGTACTGTTAATGTATAATTTTAAGAGAGTAGAATAATAAAATTGCAATATTGACCGCATAAATATATTCCGCAAAATATTTTAGGATGTTATCTAATGGTTTATTATATATAACATCTTGAATATTTTTGTATTTTTTTTTCTCTGTCAACTTTTTTTTGTTTTGTTACAGTATTACTACTTTATACTGGTAACAGAATTTCGGCATTAAAATGTAATCGGTACATTAAACATTTTCCTTTCATTTAATTTTTGTTAATGACACCCCGCCCCAAATTACATTGACTTATTACTAAATTTATTCAACCCTAATTATGACCCTGCCTATGTATTCTGACCTTTACACTGGTACTGTTAAAACTTTGTCCCCGAAATACTACAACTTTGTACTGGTCATTACTTTTTCTTACGCGTTTCTTCCTGCAAAATTACTTTTTCCCCACTTATGTATTTTAACGTTTTGTATTTTACTCCCTAATACTCCTTCGTAGTTTTAACTATTCTCTGAAAGATTTTTTTTTTTTTTTTGAGGCAGCTTTGCTTTCCCTCAATTCGGATATTCAAATTGTTTGCTTTATTGTTGCTTTGTTAGCTTATCATTATGAATGTGTTCACTCATTTAATAGAATCTGAAAATGTTTTTGAAAGAAACCCGGAAGCATCGACCAGCTTGGCCTGTTACTGCCTTGTTTTTCTTCCTCTTTCTGTCGGCTGTATTCATTGAGGAACTTTGTCTACATTATTGCTCGGTATGGATGTTCTAATGCTGCTGAAATGAATTCTGCTGTTTACAAGGCAAATAAAGTTGGCGTTGACTTGAGTTATTTGTGTGGAATGAGTAAAAAATATCTAAAATCACAAAATAAACGCTACTTCCGCGGCGGATGTGACGACATAAATAGGTGACATCCGATGACGAGTAACTGTCAGATTGAGAGTCGTATATTAGAATGATGTTTGGTATAGACAATGTTGCCATCTAGGGTATTTTTTTTTGGTCTCCGATAACATACGACTTATTATACATAGCCGCTTAGTGTTTCTTCCTGGGCAGAGATGACAGCGCTCCAACATGTTAGAAGAAAGATGTTGCACTTTTAGTTGTTCGTTGTTTTTAAACATATCTCAGTGACTGTTACCACCTTGCGTTTTTTTTAGTAACTATACTAGTTGTCATCGTTGTGGCGTATAAAGTCGTTTTATGTGTATTATGTTTGAAATAATGCACTATTTCGCCGGTGTTTTTTTTTTTTTTTTTTTTTTTCCCCACCCTCCACGCCATGTTGATTCCCGGAACGTCTCTGTTTTAGTGATGAATGGCTTCCGGGTTACTGCTGCTGTTGCCCGCCAAACTTTGACGTCCGCCCGCCGCTTTCTTGCTTCTTACCCCAACCGGCAGGCGCTGCGTTTGAATTTTACCTTATTTATTAATAACGGGGAAAAAATGTCTTCAACCCCGAAGAGGCCGCGCTCCGACCTAGTGAACGACTCCATGGAAAAGAGGATCAAGCGTATTTCCATCGAAGGCAACATCGGTGAATATGCTCAAATTGAACAAAGATGTCTGCTTGAGTACAATTTATAATAATAATAGCAGCAGCTGCTAATAATTTAAGATCATCTTAAAATAAAATAACACAACGGGCAGCAGCCCGCGACGCTAACGTAGCTAATACGTGTTTGCTAAATGACATTTTTTGGAGCGGTATGTTCATTATTAATATTATTATTATTATTGGGTGGGTGTTCCAGCGGCCGGAAAGTCGACCTTCGTCCGCCTTCTGGAGCAGGAGTGCGCCGACTGGGAGGTGGTACCCGAGCCCATCGCCAGGTGGTGCAACGTCCAAACAAGCGGCAGCGATTTCGAGGTAGATTCTTCCCCCGCATATTCGCGAATCAGCGAGTTGACTTCATGTGTTTGCACATTTTTCCTCTTGTGTCAACATTATCCTACGTTATTCCCTGAAAAACCTACCAGTCACCTGCGCTTGTGGCATCTTCTCACCAAGGAACTGCGTTGAAAAGATTAATTCAGATAAAAGTTGTGCTTTCCTACCCTTTTGCGGCATGTACAGGCATTTATAAACCTCGATTTCTCACTGATTTTCGCCAATCGCAGCAGGCTTCTGCACTTCCGTGGGTATCGGCAAAACGTAACGGTGAATTTCATTGTTTGGGATACTTTCCAGATCCACCTGCAGGGATGAAACCTCTTCAAATTGTTTCTTTCAAAAAGTGGCGTCCTATCTAAACGCAAGCAGGTCGAGTAATGGATATAGTTCAAGTCTAAGACCAGACGAGTCTCAGGAATACTAAACCGAAGTCATAAATTTAATGACCTCCTGTCAGTCAGTCCTGCACCTCGAGAACTCTACTTTTAGGCAAATTTCAGCCAAATGGTCACTTTAAATATAAATAAAGTTGGGGTGTAATTAACGTACACTGACAGCAGCAATCCTGCGAACGAATCCGGGATATTGTTTTTGCAAAAATGGCTGTTCTCGTCAAACTTTGGAGGATTACGTGAACGCGGATGTGACATAACGTGGACACGGATACATCGTCCGTCCGTGCACGCACATAACTGGGAGCGTCTTCATCTGGATTTAGATTGCAGCTGCCATCTGTCTTAACGCTTCGTGCGGACGCCCACGTTCGACGTTCCGACTGCGCCCGCAAGATGAACTTCACTGTATGGAAAAGTATCCAATAGTATTTCAAAAGCAATTATTCCCCACAAATAAACGTAATATATAATTACAATACAGTGTAAATAAATACAAAATGAACATTAGTCATTTATACACTCAGACAAAATAAATACATTTGAAAATGAATTAAATGCGCACATGTAGTTTATAATTTCTTTCTAAAATGAATACAATTAAATCATACCGGACACAAATAAATATGTGCCCTGTGATTGGCTGGTGTACCCTCCCCTCCTGCCTGTTGACAGCTGGGATAGGCTCTAGCAATCCCGCGACCTTTGTGAGGATAAGCGGTTCAGAAAACAGACGGATGGACAAATAAGTACGATTTAGAACATAGTTCTAGTAAAATACAAAAATAAATACAATTCAGACTTTAATAAAAGTAAACAGAAATTGAAATCCAATCAAACTAGTCATTAAAAATAAAGTAAAAGTAGTAAAAGTAAATTATAATAAATTAGTACAATTTATAAATAATTTAGAAATACACAATAAGTAGTTAAAACTAATGAAGATATATTAAAATCAAAACATTAATTAATAAACATAAATACAAAAAAGGAAAAACAAATGAAGAGCGAGAGATTTAGAACATTGTTCCTGTAAATACAAAAATAAACACAATTCAAACGTTAATAAAAGCAAACAAAATAAATACAATCAAACTAGTCATTAAAAATAAAGTATTGCAAGTAAATGCATTATAATAAATCTAAAAAATAATGGCTACAAATTAGTACAGTATAAATTAGAAATGCAAAATAAGTCATTAAAACTAATAAAAATATATTGGAATCAAATTAATAAATAATAAACATAAATACAAAAAAAAAACAAGTGAAGAGCCCCAGGTGTCAAACTTAATTTGCATCTTGTTTGATTTTTTTTTTTTTTTTTTTTAATTGAGAAAAGGTTTCGTCAGCACCACATGTGTGTTCCCACCCGGCAGGAGCTGACGGCGTCGCAGCGCAGCGGCGGCAACGTGCTAAAGATGATGTACGACAAGCCGGAGCGCTGGGCGTACACCTTCCAGAACTACGCCTGCGTCAGCCGCGTGCGGGCCCAGATGCGCTCGGCCAACGGGAAGCTGCGAGACGCCGAGAACCCCGTGCAGTTCTTCGAGCGCTCCATCTACAGCGACAGGTGCGCCGCGCCGACGTTGCTGCAGTCGAGCAAGCCGTGCCGGGTAGAAATACGGTGGAAGACAGGATGGCGCGCTGTAAAAGATTTCAAACAATTTCCAGAGTTATGGATCATTTTCCACTTAAAAAATGAAGATAACACTACAGCACGTCTACAATCGACAATCCAGAAAGTAACTTATTGACGGTAGCTCGCGGGTGAGGCGCTTAGCCGACTCGACGCGCATTCACCGAGGCCCACGTCGGTCACCGGGACAGGCCCCGCCTTTTCAAGCCATACACAAAGTCACAGAAGTGACAAAAAATATCTCTTATCTCGCATGAATGTGCTCGTATTAAACAGAGCAAAACATTTTTTAGCTAATGGCATAGTTCCCTCGCTATCTCGCAGTTTGCATATTGCAGAGCCAGTGTTTTTTTCATATTCATATGGTGCATAATTTCCCACCCAGCTCAATTCTGAGGGCTTATACATTTTTTTGTGGTAAAATGAGACAAAATACACACGCAGACATATGCACAGACAAATATCCATCCATCCATCCATTTTCTTGGCCGCTTATGCTCACGAGGGTCACGGGCAGCGCTGGAGCCTGTCCCAGCTGTCGACGGGCAGGAGGCGGAGTACACCCTGAACTGGTCACCCGCCAATCGCAGGGCACATGGAGACAAACGGCCACACTCGCAATCGCACCCAGGGGCAATTTAGAGTGTCCAATTAATCTCATGTTTTTGGGATGTGGGAGGAAACCGGAGTGCCCGTGCGTGCGTGCGTGTGTGTGTGTGTGTGTGTGTGTGTGTGTTTCCGTGCATGTGTGGCGCTTGTGTCGGGTCTGCCACCAGAACTTTTCCGTCTTCTTAGCGTTGCAACCTGAGCCTCCTGGCGGCCCTGACGATCCTTCATGAGTTTTTTTTCATGTGAGAGCTGCTGGAGGGGTGGGGGTGTCTCCCCGCCCCCCCCCCCAATTAAAAATGGCCTCCAGCGCTACTGGCCCCACCCCCAAACCCGAGGGGACGCTCTGTCTCCTTCCTGATTTGGTTTCCAAACCGTAGAAAGTTCTAACAAGTCCGTTTCCCACTGTCATCCATCCATCTTCTTTGCCGCTTATCCTCATGAGGGTCACCGGGAGTGCTGGAGCCTATCCCAGCTGTCAACGAGCAGGAGGCGGGGTACACCCTGAACTGGTCGCCAGCCAATCGCAGGGCACATGGAGACAAACGGCCACACTCGCAATCGCACCTAGGGGCAATTTAGAGTGTCCAATTAATCTCATGTTTTTGGGATGTGGGAGGAAACCGGAGTGTGTGTGTGTGTGTGTGTGTGTGTGTGTGTGTTGTGTGTGTGTGTGTGTGTGTGTGGTGTGTGTGGTGTGTGTGTGTGTGTGGTGTGTGTGTGTGTGTGTGTTGTGTGTGTGTGTGTGAAACCGGAGTGCGCAGAGAAAAGCCACGCAGGCACGGGGAGAACATGCAAACTCCACACGGGTGGGGCCGGGATCGAATTTGGGTCCTCATAACTGTGAGGCCAACGCTGTACCAGCTGAGCCACTGTGCCATCTCTCTCTCTCTCTCTCTCTCTCTCTCTCCTCTCTCTCTCTCTCTCTCTCTCACCCCAAACACATGCTACAAGTAATCTAAAATATACGTAGCGTATAGTTGAACAGTACTGCGCATAAGTATGTTTTAAACGGGAGAGGAAATGTTTTATTTTAAGAGTGTGGGGAAGTTCAAAAAGTTTTAAAGTACGCATGATTTTAAAACACTGGGGTAATGGCTAAGATGCGCTCTTAAAAACATTTGCGAGCTGCAACCTGAATATTAAGTCAAAATAATGGGGAGTATATTTCAGGTACATCTTCGCCGCCAACCTCTACGAGAACGAGTGCCTGAACGAAACGGAGTGGGCCATCTACCAGGACTGGCACAGCTGGCTCCACAGCGAGTTCGGCCCGCACATCGAGCTGGACGGGATTGTCTACTTGAGAGTCCCCCCGGAGGTACGGCACTTCCCCCCCCCCCCCCCCCCCCCCCCCCGCCCCCGGAATCATCTTTACTTGGTCCGTTTCCGTCCGTGTAGAAGTGCATGGAGAGGCTGCGCCTGCGGGGCCGAGACGAAGAGCAGGAAATCCCTCTGGAGTACCTGGAGAAGCTCCACGGCAAGCACGAGAGCTGGCTGCGGCACAGGACCATGAGGTGGGACGCGCACGAGGGGGGGCCCCAGCTCGCCCCGTGCCGCCGCGTTTGCGTCTCCCGGGGAAACGCCCCCTTATCATGAAAGCAGCCGAGGCGGGATAGAAGAGAGCGCGTGCGACCTGCCTCTGCATTGCGTGTATTTTTGTCTATATACTCTATTTGTGTCTACTGTCAATACAGCGGTGGGGGGGGGGGGGGGGGTTGAGATCAAGAGACCGGACTCTAAATTTTCCAAAATGTCCAAATGTGCATGATTGAAGATAAGTGCTGAAATCTGCTTTAGAGCGCCTCATTGTTGGTCCTTTCAGCGCTTGAGCAAAGACGCACACGGTGTTTGAGAGCTGAGAGAACGACTTGATTTTCCTCTAGTCTGAAGCGTCCGTTAATAATTTTTTATACCATAATTCCCGGCCTACAGAGCGCACCTGGTGATAAGCCTCACCCAGTGCATTTGTAAAGGAAATACCATTTGGTAGCAGCTGTGTTTTTACACAAGCTTTTGTTTTTACGCCGCAAGTGCCCACATTGAAACGTGAGATATTTACAGAGAAAAACGGTATGCAGAGAGTTAAACGCTAGTGCCATCGCCCTAACGCTAACGACATAGCGACCACCGTGCTAACGCTAATGCGCTAACAGGGCCGGTTAAAAAAAAACATACTGGTAAAAATCACTGAGATACGGCAGTAACACGCTAGCACAGTGCTAACAGGGCCGGGCCGGTAAAAGTCACTTCCTGGGCGCATATATTCCACCGGTCTCACTCTTACCTTTTCCGCTCCAGTGCTCCCTTTGCGGCCGTTAGGAAAAAATGCACAAATCAGCCGCGTCACTGCATAAACCGCATGGATGAAACCTTGTGGGGGTGGGGGTGGGGGGGGGGTGCGGTTTATAGGCTGGAAATTACCGTAATTGGTGTTTGTTTTTTTTTTTTTTTTAAATCACTCAAATTGGGCAGGGTTATTAACTCTTCTCTGCGGGGTGACAAATTTCCAAGACATCTGTTTTCGCAGCATCCTTTTAGCTAGTTTTGTCTATTTTTCATTTTGCAAAATGGAATATGACCATAACGGGTGAACTTTTTTAGCCCTTCTCTCAACCTTTTTCCCAACCTGCTGTTTGACGACAAGGAGTTGAACAGAAAAATTCACAACTGGCACAAAGTTTGATCCATGAAAAAAAAAAAAAAAAAAATCCATCATTTTACATACCATGGTTGAATTTTAAGCTTTATAGAAAAACAGGATTGATGAGGCAAAATACATTTTTATTTTTAATGGGATGCAAATGAAGCTGAAAGGGATTTCAGTCAAGCAAAATCGTGACCAAAAAAAAAAAAAAACAAAGAAAATATTGTGAGTGTCTTAGTTTCCCCAAATATTGCCAACATTTCATATCTGTTGCTAAACCTTTATGTACTTTACAAGTTGACTGTTTGGGCGCAATTTCTGGTGCTTTTGAGTGAGAACCCGTCCAAAGTGCTCCTCGAGTAAAAACGGCGTGGCCGTGTCTCACCCGTCTGGTTCGGCAGGATGGACTTCGAGTACCTGGCCGACGTCCCGGTGCTGACGCTGGACGCCACGGAAGAGTTCAAAGGCGACAAGAGCAAGAGTGCCGACATGATGGAGAAGGTGAGGGAAGGTCATGGACCCAAATAGCGCTAACGGCCTTCAGATATGGAAAAAGTTCAACAAAAGTACCATTTGCCATTTGAATCGCTTATCTTCCCTTTGCTTCAATATTTAATTGACATTGTTAAAGGAAGCATTTTTGTTCGTAACAAAACACGGTTCGTTGTTCGAGGCCCTCCTGTATCGTAGTTTTAGACATTTTTCATTACACTTAGCATAACGCTTGCACGTGGGAAAGGAGAGAGACACACAATTATGGAAGTAAATTAGTGCCACCAGGATTTGAATTTGGAATCTAAAGTGATGACATTTTCAATCCGCTGTCTGAAATTCACCGACTGTGCCACCAGGCGGGGTTTACTTCAGGTCAGACCCGAACAGCCAGCCAATCGCAGTTACGCTTTCTTAGTCACGTGACTAATCGAACATTGTGTTTTTAATTTTTTTTCCCCCTGTAACGAAAGTTTTGGGACACTCACCAAGGTTGAGGCGGTCCATATTTTAGTGTGTTACTGTTGTCCTCGACACACACACACACAATTTCACCGTATATGAATAACAAAAATTGTCTTTGCAAGCTATTTCTGCTGGTATCACTCTTTACTCAAAGTCCAAACTGTTCCAGGTGAAAGAGTTCCTGACCACCATATGAGGAGCCACAGAAGGGGACAAAGGCACGATTCATTTTTTAAGTCTTTTTTTTTTTTTTTTTTTAACAATGTAATGCCCCAGCACTGATATTTTTGAACCACTTTTGTGTATTTATAACGTGTGTGTGTGTGTGTGTGTCTGCATGTGGCTTAACCACAGAAATAAACTTCTATTAACAGAAATATTACGTCGTTTTAGGTCAATACGATATTTTACAGATTTTAGTATACATTCTGAGTGGGAAAAAAAAATATTTTGCAGCACCTCCAAAAACTGTCATTAAGAACAAAGTCCAGAAGATGGCGCTAGTCCTCCTGATGGACTTAGTGTAGGGTTAGGTCAAAGCTATAATTTAATAGACAAAATATTTTTTTTTTAAAGAATTAATTGTATTTTTGTATTGTAAATTTGCATATTTGACTGTAAATTTCCCTTTTTTTTACAAGATTAACAAAATGAAAAGTAAACACTCAGAAAAATGCTTCTGCTTCCTTGGAATTAACGTTTAAATGCCTTAAACAGTTCATAGTTGTATAATAAATAATTGAAATGGAAAAACCCCAGTGAAGCCATTAAAATCACTACATTATGTTTTTACATGAAGTTAAATATATTTAAAAAAAACTTGAAAATGGATGGATAAAATATACACTGGATATTCCTTTTTCACGACATAATCCAATAAAAATTTTTACCTTGACTATGTAAAAGCGTTTATTTTTTTTTCCATTTAAAAGGGCAATTCAGTCATGTTTGCTGAGATGAGCAAAATTTTTCATAAATGTCAAAACAATTGACATAAAACGAAGTCCTAGTGACGGGTGAATGTGTTCTCAAATTATAATGTACAGAGAGTAATAAAAACAGAATGTAAAAAAAAAAAAAAAAATGTTTATGCATCGTGATTTCATCCATTCATCGAGTTGAATATTGTGATGTTTGCACTTTGGCCACCCTGGGGGCACGAGAATACTGACATTGGGATATGCAGTACACCAAGATGGTCACATCTCAGTAAGATGCAGTAACATTAGTTCTTGGCAGAGGATAAAGAATAAACGCACTTGAGTTGTATCCGTCTACATACTTTGCTCCACCGTTTGTGTTCAAATATCTGTTGCTAAAAGGTTATCACAGTGCAACACTGATGCTTTTTTTTTTTTTTAGCAATGCTCTAAACAGACTTTCCCAAGGCACACCTATGTAGTTTTAAATACGCAATCCATATTTCTATTTGTTTGATGTTTAGTTTGACAATGTCAGGTGGGCGTTGCAGTCAACAGCTCGACTCTCCGTTACGTGTCGAACTGTAAAAGTACTTTGATCATCTGGACGGCTCGTATGGTGAAAAAAATCTCATATTGGGTCACTTGCATCTCAAGGCAAGCCTTGGCATGTTTATGGAAAGAGAGTACTTTTGTTTTATTCTCAAAAATTACTGATGCCACAGCTGCCAAATCCAAATATCGTCACTTATCTAGAAAAAAAAACCCAAGTCAAAATACTCGCAACGGTTGCATTTTTCCCTTTAATAATACATTTTAGCAGCTTGACAAATAATCCTGTTTCCTTTAACTTGACTTTTGAATGCATATCAATGCAGTCATTTTATAATAGAAGTGAATTTTCAATATTGACAAGAGGTGCGCGCGTGTTTGCGCATGTGCGTGTCAAGGTGAGGGGCCGAGTCAGGGGAGCCGCCCCCGTCTCGCTGACGTCACTGAGAAGGAGGGATGGCACTTAAATGTGTGCAAAGGAGACACGCGGACGGCACTTTTTTTTCGTTTGTTTTGTTTGTTCGTTTGCTGACCCCCGCCGACACGCACGATGACGCCCGGACGGTCCCTGTGAGGTCCGCCTCAACGAGACCGACCGACCGCCCGCCCGACGCCAAACTCCCGGCTCGGACGCGCTCGCCAAGCCGGCCCGCGGTCACCCTCGCTCGGCTACACGTCGGCTCGACGTCCGCCTCCGCGGAAGACAGAAGAAGAAGAAGAAGAAGAAGGAGGAGGAGGAGGAGAAGAAGACGCGACCATGACTTCGGAGAAGAAGTAAGTTGGATGAAACTTTTGGAAAAAGTTTACCATCACGCAACTTTTCTTCATTTTTTATTTGTATTTTTTTTGTCGCCTACGCTCGTCAGGAACCGTCACACGGATTTAAAGGAGCCGCTAATCGGTTTTGCGAAGAGCTGTCAGCGTCCATTAAGACGCGTCCAGGGCTCGCCCCCACTCGGGGAGGGGCCAGGGGGTGGAATGGCGGGGGCGGGGGGGAAAGGGGGAACAGAAAAAGAACAAATTTCGGGGCGGGGGGGGGGGGGGGGTGAACACTTTTGTCTCTTTCTACGATACTGACCGTTGTGTGTTCTTTTCGAGGCGGGTTGAGCACTAGTAGACTGTTCACTATCGCTGATATCCAGCTCAAAGTTCGTGGACTAGTTAATATGCTCTTTGTCCTCACTAGTAGAATAATTCGGAACACTCTTCGAATGACTACTGTACCACATTTCTGCACACTAGTAGAATAAATATGTTAGCTGACAGCAAAGTTTTGCCTCAACGAGTCGTGGAGTTGGACTACTAGTATGCAAAAGGTGAAGATGGTGTACTAGCACATGGCTCTTAAAATCGATATCAAGTTATCAGATGATGCCATTTGAGCGGTAACTAGTACACACTTTGTCCTCACTAGTTCAGCAATTTGGCGCACTAGTTGTATAACCATTTTATGAGTATTTTTGTCCACATTTGACATTTCTGTCTACTTGGAGGTACTAGTGAGGCAATAATATGCAATATTCACTGCAACTTTGATGTCACTCGTAGTATTTGTGGCGGGCAGTTGTCAATTAATATAGAATTTTGTTTCACTATTGTTCGATATACATGTACTAGTATGCTGATTGTCTTCACTAGTAGGATCATTTGGAACACTGTTAGAATGACTAACTTAATATAAAAATGCACTACTGTATGACATTTCTGCATACTAGTAGAACAATAAATATATTAGCTGACAGCAAAGTTTTGCCTCACTTGTTCATGCAGTTGGACTACTAGTATGCAAAAGGTGAAAATGGTGTACTAGTACATGGCTCTTAAAATCAACATCCAAGTTATCAGATAAATCCATGAAGCCATTTGAGCGTACTAGTACACACTTTGTCCTCACTAGTTGAATAACTGTCTTACAAGTACTTTTGTCCACAACCGGATGACTATTTCTCCATTCTAGGAGATACTAGTGCGGTAAAAATGTGCACTACTAGTTAAATGTGCAATCTTCACCTCAAATTAGATGTCACTAGTAGTATTTTTGTGGCAGGGAGTTGTCAATTTATACAGAATTTAGTTTCGCTATTATTCGATACTCATGTACTCGTATGCTGATTGTCTTCACTTCACTTTGGCGCACTAGTTGTATAACCATTTTATGAGTATTTTTGTCCACAATTGGGTGACATTTCTGTGTACTTGGAGGTACTAGTGAGGCAATAATGTGCACTACTAGTTAAATGTGCAATATTCTCTGCAAATTTTATGTCACTCGTAGTATTTGTGGCGGGCAGTTGTCAATTAATATAGAATTTTGTTTCACTATTGTTCGATACACATGTACTAGTATGCTGATTGTCTTCACTACCACGACCACTAGGATGCAAAAGGTGAGGGTAGTGTACTAGTATATGGCTCTTAAAATCAGATAAGTCCATAAAGCCGTTTGAGAGTTGACTCGATTGTGTTTAAAGCCCATGTACTAGTACACACTTTGTCCACACTAGTTGAATAACTGTCACATGAGTATTTTTGTCCGCAACTGAAAATTCACCTCAAATTTGATGTCACTAGTAGTATTTGTGGCAGGTAGTTGTCAATTTATATTATACAGAATTTTTTTTCACTATTGTTCGCTATACATGTACTAGTATGCTGATTGTCCTCACTAGTACAACAATTCAGAGCACTCCTAGAATGACATGGCGCACTACTAAAGCAAGTGTGACTCATTAATCAAGTTTTTATTTTTTTTCCCCCGCTAGTTTATGACATTTCCGCAAGCATGTAGAACAAATTTTGCATACTAGTCGGACAACATCTTACTAGTAACGGGAAACCACATTGCAGTAGTTGCCATGTGAGCAGTACTGCTACTCCTAATGACGCGCTATGTGTTAGCCACTAGATTTTTATCATATTAAGAAGTGCTACTAGTAACCCACTGATATCAAATAGTGCGATGTTATGCCTCACTAGTGCTGTGTAGTTAGTTGACTAGTATGCCAGAGTTCTACTAGCGTGCGAAAATGTCATACAAAATGTGAAAAGTAAGGCCCACTTTTCTACTAGTGCTTGTTTTTATTGAACATCCTCGACAGCGGGCTTAATATCCACGTACTAGTACTTTTTGTCCCCTGTAGTTGGACAACTGCGTTACCCGTGAGGCAAAATTGTTCACTAGTTGGCAACTGGGACTACTAGTGATGTAAAAATCTACTGGTTAACATCTAAGCGGTGCACAAGTAATACTAGTAGCGTGCAAATGTCTCGAGACTAGAACCTTCTGGCGGGACTGCGACTGTTGTCACGATTGAGGTCCAAACGCAGTCGTGGCCTGCAAAACTTTCCGCCGGTGTCAGTGGAAACGCTGAACGATGGTTATCTGTCGGCCGGTGAAAGTTGCCCGCGTCACGCCGTCCCTCAGCCGTGAGTTGATGATGATGATGATGATGAGGATGAGGATGATCGCGAGGTCATAGAGCATTAAGATAAGATCAGAGGAAGATTTATGCGCTCTCGTTGGAATTTATCTGGGTTATGCGTTCATGCGCACAGTTGTGTGTGTGAAAGTGGAGTGAATGTGAGAGGAATGTCCGTGTGTTTGTGTGAGAGAGTGGAAATAAGTGTCGGTAACATGGGTGTATATAAGAGTGAAAGTCGTGTATGTCTTTGAGAGAAAGGCATGTATAAGAAAGAAAAAGAAGGGCGCGTGAGAAGAGAAGTTCATGAGAGGAGTGTATATGAGAGTGAATCAGGTGTTGTGGAAGAGGTATGCATGTCTCAGTCATGGTAGAGTGTATACGTGGGAGCGATCAAGGTGTACGTGTGAGTGAGACTGGGGTGTGTAAGAGTGTGACCTTCGAAGTGAGAGAGAATTGTGTGAGTGTGTGTGTGAAAGAGAGAGGGGGAAAAAGTGTAACGAGTGTACATTAGAGTGAAAGTAGTTTGTGTGTGTTTGAGAGAGAGAGGCGTGTACATGACAGAAAAAGGAGGGTGTGTGAGAAGAGACATGCATGAGAGGAGTGTATATGAGAGTGAATGGGGTGTTGTGTAAGAGGTATGTATGTCTCAGTCATGGCAGAGTGTATGTGCGAGAGATCAAAGTCTAATGTGAGTGAGACAGGGGTGTTAGAGTGTGACCTAAGTGAGACAGGATTGTGTGAGTGTGTAGGTGTGAGAGAGAGAGGGAAAAAATGGTCTGTAATGGGTGTATACAAGCGTGAAAGTAGTGTTTGTGAGAAAGAGAGAGAGACATGACAGAAAAAGGAGAGTGTGTGAGAAGAGATGTGTATGAGAGAGGAGTGCATATGAGAATTAATGGTGTGTTTTGTAAGAGTTATGTATGTCTCAGTCATGACAGAGGGTATGTGTGAGAGAGGCAGGAGTGTGTTAGAGCGTGACTTTGTAAGGGAGAGGATTGTGTGAGTGGTGCATGAACCTGAGAGCAATGTCTGCACGTGAGAGGAGTGTATGATTCAGATGTGTGTATGAGAGGAATATGAGTGTGTGTGACGGACGAGTATTTATTAAAAAGTGTAATTTGTGACAGTGTGTCTTTGCATGAGGGATATCTATAATCGAGTGCAAGTGTCGCGTGTGAGTAGTGCATACGCGTGAGAGGGATCTGCGTGTGAGAGGATTATTCGGGTGCCCGTGCGTGTGTGTTTCCGTGCATTTGTGGCGCTTGTGTCGGGTCTGCCACCAGAACTTTTCCGTCTTCTTAGCGTTGCAACCTGAGCCTCCTGGCGGCCCTGACGATCCTTCATGAGTTTTTTTTTTTTTTTCATGTGAGAGCTGCTGGAGGGGTGGGGGTGTCTCCCCGCCCCCCCCCCCCCAATTAAAAATGGCCTCCAGCGCTACTGGCCCCACCCCCAAACCCGAGGGGACGCTCTGTCTCCTTCCTGATTTGGTTTCCAAACCGTAGAAAGTTCTAACGAGTCCGTTTCCCACTGTCATCCATCCATCCATCCATCTTCTTTGCCGCTTATCCTCATGAGGGTCACCGGGAGTGCTGGAGCTGTCAACGGGCAGGAGGCGGGGTACACCCTGAACTGGTCGCCAGCCAATGGCAGGGCACATGGAGACAAACAGTCGCACTCACAATCTCACCTCGGGGCAATTTGGAGTGTCCAATTATTGTTGCATATTTTTGGGATGTGGGAGGAAAGCGGACTGCCTACCCGGAGGAAAGCCAGACGGGCACAGACGGGGAGAACGTGCAAACCGGAATCGAACCCGGGTCCTCAGAACTGTGAGGCCGACGCTTTACCGGCTGATCCCACCGTCGTGCTCTTCAAATTCTACAGACATTCCAAACGTTGTTTTTATTTGTATCATTTATGTATTATTTATTTATTTTATTTTTATTGATAGTTTTTACGTGACACCTCAGTTCATAGCTTTATTATTATTATTTTTTTATCATCTACAGTTCCGTGATCTCCAAGTTTCCAGAAATTTTATTTGTATACATTTTTATAAAGGACAATTTTGTTTTATTTGACATATATTTTCATTATATAAAGTCCAAGTGACCCCCCTAAGCTCACAGGTTTATTGATTATATTTTTTTTTATTAGAACACATTTTTGTTTTATTGCTTTTTGAAAATTTTTGTTTTCAAGATGTTTGTTTGTTTTTTTAAATGGACTGGAGTGTTTTTATATTTTCTATATTTGACAAATTTAGTACTCTGACATATATATATATATATATATATATATATATATATATATATATTTTTTTTTTTTTTTTTTTTTTTGGATATTTCTTATTTACGTTGTTTTATATATAACAAAGAATCTTCTTTTTTTTTTTCCTTTCGGCTTGTCCCGTTAGGGGTCGCCACAGCGTGTCACCTTGTTTTAATTTTTACATTTTTGAATGTACCATTCCCTTTGATCTTATCCTTTATCGACAAGTTCTAATAATGCAATTAAAAAAATTATATTTTATTTATTTTATGATCAAATTTTTTCATAATTTTTATTTTGCGTCGTTCCGGCAGAGTGGAGGACGAGGCCATCCTGGACCGAGGCGCATCTTTCGTCAAGCACGTGTGTGACGAAGAGGAAGTGGAAGGTGAGCGGTGGCCTCATTTTTTAAAAATGTTTTTACATTTTTTTTTTTTTTTCCCCTTCTCACGCCCCACCAGGAAGTCCGCAATGTCACACCCGCGATTCGCCGCGCGAGAATGTCGCCGGGAAGTCCCGTGACCGAAACTCAGCCGAAGACATAATTGTTGTCTAAATTTAGTCCCGCGGCGGCAGCAGCACAATTGCGGTGACATCGTCATAACTTCTATTATGAAATAATGAGATCATCTCAATGTACTCAACAAATTTGTCGCTGTCCCGAGTAACTTTTCAGGAAAAAAAAAAAAAATGAATCAAACAATTCGTCGCCGGTATTACATCTTGTATTGCTATCAAAGCGACGCAAGCGACCGATTATGTCATCGTCACGCTCGTTTCCAAAGCGTTTCGAGTATGAATTATGCAATAAATAAAACGTTGATGTGACTGAACGGCGTAAGAAGCGGAACGCAAGAGTTTTTGCGGCACTTTGCGGACAACCGCAACAAGATATAAAACGACGTGAAACGCAAGACTCGGACATGTGTATGGAAATAAATATGTGGCACCAGGATTCGAATATGAAATGTAAAATGATCGCATTTTCAATAGTTGTATTTCAGTGTCAATTTTCAATGTTGACAATTTGCTATCTGAAATTTAAAAAAAAAAAAATACACTACAGCAGTGTTTAATTAATTCCGTGATCTTCTATCTCAAGTCACCATTCCGCATTGAGACGAATGGGAATTCCCTTAATCCGTTCCAGCCTCCAAAAATGTAACCTTTTTGCAAGCTGTTCTTCATGGAGAAAAACGGCAGACTGTATTTTACTGAATGCACACAAATAAATAAAATACAGTAACGAAATAATTAAATCCAAAAAGCAGTTTTTGCTTCTCTTCCATTGATATCGTGGTGGTCCTTCTGATGTATCTTCTTTGGCCACCTGGGGGCGGTACAATTTAGATGAGATGTGACGTCACAATTCACCATTAATAGGAGTCCTCTAAAAAAAACAAAAAACTGAATAGCGCATACACATCGAGCGGCGTGTGGATTGGTTGAAGCCAGTTGGCCGCCATCTTGGTACTCCCAAAACGCGTGGAGGACACGGTTTACAGGTTGGATAATGGCGGGGTTTTTCCTCCAAATTTGGCATGTAGAATTAAAACCGGTCGTGTGCGCTTGACATTTTTTCAATTCTGGTAACATGAAGGATTTTTAATTCGACTCGGTAAGCCAAAAAAGGCGAAGTGCAAAGGAAAGACATAGAACACCGTGACGAGCAAGAAACCTTGCATATTAGCTAGAGCCCGATTTCCGTGTCGTTAACTTTTCCCAAACTACACTGTGAAGCACTATCATCGTAACATAGCGAAAAACTAAGCATTTTTTGTCATAAAAACATTAAATATTAGGTCAATCAGTTCAATCTATTTTGGGAAATAAGGACTCGCTGTGGGCAAATACATGCTAAACGCATTGTTCATTTTTTGTCTCCGCGACGTCAGAAAATTTCAACTTGTTTCCTCGCCTTTGAAAATCAAATTCAATTTGCAGAATTCTGTATTGTGAAATTCATCAAAATTTCACAGAAAATGTGTTTTCTTGCTTATCCGCTGGTGAATTTTGGGAAAATATTGGCATCGCTTTTTCGCAAGAAAAACGTCGGCCTATAAAGGTGAAGCAGAGAGTGAACAGTGAACAACAACTGTAAACAAAACTTTGTTCAAGTGAATTAAGATCATCATAAAATAATAATATTTAAAAAAAAACTTGACAAACAAACTTTAACAGGGTCAAAGTAAATCTTTCTAATTTACCTGTGGAATGTTTTCTCGCAGCCACGAAAACCGGCGCTTAACGCCGCGCAGGTCGTTTTGGGAGTACCAAGATGGTGGATGGCGACCTCAGTATTGGTGCCCCATAAAATAAAAATCCAGTCGTTTTTTTTTTTTTCTTTTTTTTTTTTTAAATATCAGTGGAAGTAACCCTGCCTGGAGGCCCATACGGTGAATTTCAGATAGCAAATTGTCGCAACTATTGAACATGTGATCACATTTCATTTCAAATTCAAATCCTGCTGGCGCTAATTTACGAACATACAAATGCGCCTCATGAATTTTTTTGTTTTTGTTTTTTTTCCATAACTTGGTGTTTTTTGTTTTTGCTTTTTGGCAGGTCACCACACGGTCTACATTGGCGTCCACGTCCCCAAGAGCTACCACCGGCGCCGGCGCCACCGCCGCAAGTCCAGCCACAAGGAGAGGCGGGAGCGCGCCGAGCACAGCGCCGAGGGCTACAAGTCGGACGCCGACAACGCCGACGACGCCGCCGTCAGTCTCCTCAAGCCGCTCAGTGAGTTGCACTTATGTATTATTTTTATTTTGATTTTTTTTAATCACATTTTCCCCCAACAAAACGTTGGTATTCAATTTAAAAAAAAAAAAGAAAACTGCTGACCAACAGAAATGACAAGCGCCACTTTCGCTCGCCAGGATTTAGTGTGATGACGCCGACGTTATGCCGAGATGGGCGAGATATGGATTTGTTTTTGTTGCCGTTAGTTTGAAAGCGTCGCTTAATGGGAAATGACATTGTGGCTTTCGGGAGATAAAGAGACGCTTGTTGCCGTGGTTACCCAACAGCTGCGATAGCATCGCCCGTGGCAGAAGTTGGTGTACTTCGGGGCCACTAAAATGGAGGAAGTATGTCTTAAAAAAAAAAAAATATATCTATATATATATATATAATAATAATATGAGAACTTTCACGATTTGTCCCACGCACCCTCCCGAGCTGTGCACATCATATCTGATGTAAATATGGACAATGTTAACATTAAGGAAGAACCAAGAAATACTTATATTTGAAAACTCACCCATACCGAGTACCAATGTGTGATAATTTCATTACATCTTTTTTATTTTAATCAAATATGATTCAAAAACTGCACGTTTCTTTCTCCTATGACACTTTGTGAAGTAACAACTTGTCAATACAATATGACAACAGGAAATAAATCAAATAAGAATAAATCGCGAGTCGCAAAACAAAACGAGTTATGACAATTTTGAGCGCATCGGGCGCAGGTGTCAAACTCAAGGCCCGGGGGCCGGATCAGGCCCGCCACATGATTTTCATGTGGTCCGTGAAGCCAAATCTAGAGTGTCAGTTTTTCAGGATTCTTTCAAAAATCTGGACCAAAATTTCAAATCGTCATATATCATAAATAAGAAAGTTGAGTTACTATTAGCAAACGTGAATAGTGGAAAAACACATAACCCTTGATTTCTGATTCATAAATTGATTATGTAAATATGATGAGATGATTAAATATTCTTGGCCCTCCGAGGGAAACCCGAACAGCAATGTGGCCCGCGAGAAAAATGACTTTGGCGTAGGCGTAGGGTGTGAGAACGGCAACATTCAAATGCAAACGTTAACGCCCAAACTAATTGGTCTCATCGTGCCAATTTTCACTTTTGTTTACAAAGTGCATCTGAACGCGTCCTGCAAGTGCAAAAAAAACCTGAATGGCGACTGCGGCGAGCAGCAAACCGCCATTGATCGCACGACGAACGAGTGGGAAAAATAAAGGAGAAACGAATCAAATCTGGCGAAACCGACGGAATTTGGGTGTCACCCGCAAGACGGTTTCACCTGGGCAACGCACAGACAAACTGCAAAGTAGTTTTGTGGCGCAAAAGTGCACTTCCAGCAGTTTGGGCTCATAACTTTTCATAAATGCTCTTATTAGCACATTACACACACATGCAATATGACCACGGAACCCGCGAACTGCAACGCTAGCTAGCCAGCATCTGAGGCGTTGATTTTGCAATCGCCGAATGGCGTTCTTCACGCTGTACTACTCCAGTTCCGCATCCACGTGGGGTTTGCTTACCGTGGTTTTTGATTTTCACTTGTTTCCCTTCTTACTTTCCTTTTGGGTCATGCCCTCTTTTTTTTTTTTTTCAAACGGCTGTTGAATCTCTTTCGCGATATTGCGATAGACCAGATAAGTGTTGGTTACTCGGTATGCTTAAGAAGAAGATTCTTTGTGGTTGGATTGTTTTATCATTTCATCTAAAAGCCCCGCCCTCCGGCGTCTTTTCTGTCCGTCAAAGGTTTCTTTTGTTCCCCTGACAAACGGAAAACATACACGTAGCCTGCAATACGGGACTTGATGCCTCGAGTGACATAAACGGACTCCTAATGTTCCTTTTTTATTTCTGCCATTGGTACCGTTTTACACTCCGAACCTGCTAAATTAAGCTCATGTGTTGCGAGTCGGGATTAAAAGATCAGTTTGGAAACGCTCGCAGCTCCCCCGGTTGTGTAACTTTCCCGGTAGAGTCGCTCCTTGAGCTGATCCTCGTGCTCGCGGTGTCATCCGACGGGTCTCGCGCGTTAGCTTGTAATCAATGAACGCGAGGACCAAAAACCGGCGGCGCGTGGCCGAGGCTGTTCGTCGAACCTTCCGTCTGACGTCACGCCGCGGTGCTTCTAAGAAGGACGTAAACTTTCGGCGGTTCCCCGGAGCAAGGGCGCGTCCGACGAGAGCAGGGACTGTTCCGACCACCGGCTTGTCGACGTAACTGATTTCAATGTGGTCCGGCTCAAAATGGCGGAAGTATATCGTCCTTCAATGCCAAGCTCAAATTTCAGCAAGAACCTTTACTCGTTGTTCCGCAGTGGGTCGTGTCACTACACAGAATTTGACCTTCAGCCTTTAAATTGCAAATATGTTTGGAACACGGGTGTAACCAGTCGCTCGGGCTATTTGTATTTGTATCTCCCCCCCCCCCCACCCCCGTTTGACTGTGCCAAATAGATTAGTCGGGAGGTTTTCACTCTTCAAACAAAGTCAAGTGCGGTCACAACCTACAGTACGTTACGATTCAGTCTTGCGGAAATGAAACCAGGAAATGGAGGGTGGGAGTTGGTGGGTTGCGGGGCATCGCATGACATCAGCCGTTGAAGATATGAATCGCTATTGTGTAATTTCTCTGCCACTTGCTTGCCCGGTTCAGAATTCCCACGGGCAAAATAGCCGACACTACAGTAGTTCCTAACCCCGTACTCCACGCGACCTCCCATAATCCTACCACCTTGCCCCCGATCAAACCAGCTAACCCCACGATCCTACCAACTAATTCACTGATGCCGCCCGCCACCTCCCCCGATACTACCGTTTCTCCCACAGATCCCCCCCCAAATCTTCAGAGGAATCCCCCGATACTTCCACCCACCCCTTAAGCGACCGCCAAACCATCCGCTAGTACTGCCGCCTGCACCCCTGCACAACATTCTCAACCCGTGACGTCACGTTTGACTTACTCACCCCCAACACTAGCACCTACCCCCGTAGATGATGCTGCCAAACCCACAATCCGTCTTCCTAACCCTCGGTCTTATCGCCTAAACCCCCGGTTACTACCGTGCCCCACCCCAAAACCCTGATACTACTTCCTAACTCCAGATCTTCTCGCCTTATCCTGAAGCTTATCTCCAACTCCATGACACCACTTCTTAACCCCCTGATCTCACCGCCTGATATTTTAACTTCCCGATGCCACCACCAAACCACGTGGTCCTACCGCAGACCCCCCCCCCCCACCCCCCGATCCAAAGTCTCATGATATCCGCCTCCAAAGATGTGAATCGCGGATGTGTAACAGTGCAGCCGCTTGTTGATTTCCAAGCGGAATTCTTGAACCTTCCCCGTTGACACGACTGCCTCACCCCACCGAGATACTAAATCTCGTGATGTCGGGCAACCAAATATGAATCGCGATCTGTATTCCTGAATTTCCTCTGTCTTCAGTTTCCCCGGCGGAGCGGATCCGCTTCATCCTCGGCGAGGAAGATGACGGCCCCCCGCCGCCTCAGCTCTTCACCGAGCTGGACGAGCTGCTGGCGGGTGACGGGCAGGAAATGGAATGGAAGGAGACCGCCAGGTAAAGGATTTCCCCGCCACCCCGCGCACTCGTCCGTGACGTTTCACTTTGTGTTTGGCGCCGAGCGCCGAAGTGCTTGGTGATTACGAAACCCTTAATAAATCATAGTAAGGGCGGGTGGACTACCGGTCTGCTCTTATCAGATAAATCCCAATTGTACCTGCCCTGTGGGAGCAGGAAGGGATCGAAACTCCCAGAGGTGGGAAAAGTACTCGCACTCTCTAATTAAGAAAGAAACAAATACTTAAACATATGCTTTCTAGTGTTTCTGAATTTAGTAAAAAGTCCATATTGGTGCTTTAGAATCAAATCATGCACAACGTGGGTAGGCGAGGTCACAGGCTCGACGACCGTTCGGCTCTCCTTGTTAGACGACGTGTGGTGGCGAGTGCAACCCGATGCGGCGCCAGAAACCCCATCCCCACCCCCGGCCCCAAGGCCTCGGCAGAATGACTCCATTGTGGCGCCGACATCTGAGGCGGGATTACCATGGAGAATCCTCGTCGTCCGTGTTACCTGCCAGTCTGCCGTGTGGCATCGCGAATAATCTCCAGCCCGTATTCCGCCGACCCGAAGGAATCCGCCAAGGGTTCACGTTCTGATATTTCGTACTCCTATTTCTTACTCGACCAATTAAAGAGCGATGTCTTCTATTGCTGGAGCGTTTTCATGAGTGAAATTGTGTTTGGGTCAGTGCTAAATAGGTTTCCTTGAAACTTAATCCATTCCAGGGACACTTGTCAGCACCCCGTTTTTTTTTTTTTTATACAGGGAGTCTTCGGTTTACGACTGAGATCTGTTCCTACAGTAGTGACTTAATTCGAATTCCACCATTAAAGTCAGAATTTACATCAAAATACTTGGTACAGGAAGCAAATCCATTGAAATAAACAACTGCTGAGAGGTGGATGGAGAAGAAGAAGGGGAGGCTGCGCTGAGGTCTTGCCAAAGAACCTGGTCCTCAATCCTCTCCATCTCGACAAGAATCAAAGGACCTCGTTTTGCGATCGTTGTATCCGACATAGGAACGGAACCCTTCACATGCGCTAAAATACGGGATTTGTCTTTAATAATTGTCACCACGGTCGACCGACTGAAGCCTTGGTGGTGTTGGTGTCTCTTCTTTCTCCAATCTTTTTATGATATTGAGCTTCATTTCCATGGTCATGGATTCTCTTTTGGCCGCAGAAGACAAAGCTTTCTTCTTTGCGGCAAAAATGTCTAAAAAGGAGGGCGAAAAATGCAAAGATACAAACAAGGACAAGCGTTAGCCAGACAAAATGGCGGACGGGGGACGGGCGCTGTAAAGTCGAAACGTCTTCGGTCGAGACCGTCTTAATCCGAGGACTCCCTGTAGGTGCACCTCCAATTCTGGTTCTCTCCTTGTCATGGTTTTCCTTTGCGGTTTGCTCTCACGGTTGCCCTTCTGGTTGGTGAATTGGAAAGAAAAACCCACAATTTGAGACATCAACATCTGTCCATGCATTTTTTTTTTTTATAGCTCTTATCATCTTCACAAGGGAGGAGAGTGAGGTGAAGCCTACCGCAGTTACCTTTCGGGCACGAGGTGGGGTACACCCTGGACTGCTTGCCTTCTGATCGCATCTAGACAAGCAATCATAGTCCATAGTTCACCGTTGGAGAATTCCTTCAGTGGTTTTCAAACCTTTTGGACATCAACCTCTTCTCCGCCCCCTGCCGCTGGACATTGTCTGTCCTGGGTATGGGGGGGGGGGCGCTAGCACTGAAAATTGAAGGTGGAGGGGATTGAATAAACATTAAGTGTGGAGGTGTAGACCCTTTTTGAAGTTCTGCAACTTTTTTAAGGCACTAGAAGGATCTTGGGCCTTCATTTGGACCCAGTACTGAGACGCTCCAGTGTGCCACCAACCTCAACCTCCTTTTTTTGATTCCCGTGCATCCAGATGGATCAAGTTCGAGGAGAAGGTGGAGAAGGGCGGCGAGCGCTGGAGTAAGCCCCACGTGGCCACGCTGTCGCTGCACAGCTTGATGGAGCTCAAGACGTGCATCGAGAAGGGCACCATCATGCTGGATCTGGAGGCCACCACCTTGCCGCAAGTCGTCGGTAAATCGCCACGTCGCGCACGGCAGTCCCCGCAGAACTAACACCGACTTTGCGATTACGATTGAATTTTTCCTTTTGTTTGCTAATACCAGAGATGGTGACTGACAGCCAGATCGAGAGCGGTCAGCTGAAGGCGGATCTGAAGGAGAGGGTCATGTACACGCTGCTGCGCAAGCATCGCCACCAGACCAAGAAATCTAACTTGCGCTCGCTGGCCGACATCGGCAAAAGCGTCTCCAGCGCCAGCAGGCTGTTTTCCAGTCAAGAAAATGGTATCGCTGTCGCAAATTACAAGATGCCCCACCCCCAAAAAAAACATTTACTCCCACTTTGACTGACCATTACTTGGACCCGGAAAGGGAGTATACCATTGAGCTTTTTGGGTAAAATGCTCCAGTGACGTTTGTGCGCTAACAAAGCACTTTATGACAAAGTATCATTCTTCAAAGTTAATTGTACCATTGAGTTAACCCCCTTTTTTAGGATTACCGGTATTTGCACCTGAAACCGAAATGAGGGGTGGGGGGAAGAGTAATGGGCAATCAAAGAGTGGCTAAATCTCTTCGGGACACCCCGTGTCGCTAACCTTTTCATTCTTTCCTTCCATCTTTACACTAACGACGTCCTTTCTTCCTCATTTCTTCCCGCTTCCCAATTTTATCTTCTCCTTTTGGGGCGCCCGTGGTCTCCTCCAACTTCCTGTCCTCTGTCGGGGGCGTTCAAGCACGCAACCTCACTGAACACCCGGTGCCTTGTTTATCCCCACATGAGCCAGAAGACCCCTGTGAGGTCCTGAGGAGTGCCAGCATGGGCTACCTCTGTAAGTGAGGTTCTGAAGACTCTCGGTCAGGGTTTAGTTGGTCGTAGTGTAGCTGGAATTCTTTTATAGATCTGTGTGAATGTTAAGAGTCTTGGAGTGCCTGTAAAAAAACCAAAAAAAAAAAACTCCTGTCGAGGATTAACGGGCTTTTTCCCTTCGCATGGAAGAAAGTCGGCAGGATAACCCGAGCCATTAACTCTATTAATCCTATTGCTCACTCCCCAAACTCTCCAGCCGTAGCACAGTCACTCACCCCTTACCCTCGATACCACCGCTGAACCATTTGATGCGACTGGCAAACCTTGTGTTTTTCCCCTCAGTCAACAGCCAAACCCGAAGTTCTCGACCCTATCCTGTGACACCACAGCTCAACCCCGCGATCGTACTGTCAAACTCTTTATTCTACTGCCTTACTCATTGATAGTAGGGTTAGGGTTAGGGTCTAAATCACTAACTTTACTCTACCACCGACCCCTGAATCTCGATATTACTCCCATCCCCGACCACCTAACCCGAGCACCAGATGGTACTGGCCAAACTTTAGAGCAAAACCCCACCGCCAATTTTTCTCAGCCTCTTACAGACTCCCTGACCGCTGATAACTTCTCCCTAACCCTTGGTACTACGGCCAGAACCGACTACCCAGATACCCCCCCCCCACCCCCCGCTGAGCCCCCACGTACCAAAGCCGAGCTCCCTGATCCTCCTGCTTGACTCCCAAATACCTCTGCCTAAACCCCTGATAAATTTCTGTAGCGAACAGAATGATGCTACAAAGAAAGGGATTACCTTAACTCTAACTCCCCTAAACTTGACACCTTGGTCATGACACTGACAATTAGGAGGAATTAGAAGTCATGAGATTTTTATTCCGCTTTGACGGGTTCCATTTTTCCGGGAAGACGAGATTTTCCAGCGCATCCGTGGGAATCTTTGCCCAATCGCCCGTAACCGATGCAGCTGTCAGGCTCGACCCTTAATCCCGACGGTTTACCCAAATTTAACGAATGTTCCCGAGCTAATTGAAAGCATTACTGGGAACTTGACGAAGCCGCTGACGTGTAAGACGAGTGGCCACGGCATGAATGAGCGCCTGGCGTCCGTCCCAGGCGGCTTTAATCCTGGCTGCTTTTAGCCCAGGTTTCTGGCTGTGCTCATCCACTTTGCCGCTGCTGCTTCTTTCTCGGGTCTATCTTGGGATTTGATTTGTCTTAGTACCCCTTCCAAGGGTCTCCTGTGGGCTTTTTTTGTTGTTTGTTGTAACCGCCGCCTTGATGGCTTCTCCGCAGGGAGTCCTACCACGGCCCATCGCACCCTCACCTCCAACAGCCTGAGCGACTTCTCGGACAAACCGGAGAAGGATCAGGTAATGCGTGCCCCCTAAGCCCCCACTCTGTTTCCGTACGGTTCGTGTTCGCCCCAATACCAGGGTCAAAACCTTAAGAAAAAAAAACAAAAAACTGATACTGTCAAAAAGTTTACAGTTCAAAGGCACTTTGATATCTCCACGTACAGTTTGCACACACCAAAAAAGTTACTGACAAAGACAAGACTGCTCGATTAGGAACGCAAAATAATGCCAAAACTCAAGTTTGAGAGAGTCAACAACTTGTAAAGCACGACCCGCGTCTTAAGATGAAATATGCGTACAATGAAGGCAAACAGTCCGCTTTTAGGATCTGTCAGCAGTTCTTGGGGGGAGAAATATGCAAAATACAATGCCTCTCTTGTTTTCCGGTGATCAAAGAAAGACCAGAAAACAGAAGGATGAAATCTGTTCAATTGGCCATCTCACTATTTTCAATTGTATCTATGATTCCCATAAAGGTAAATATCATTTGAAAGTCGTGTTACGACACGACTCTTTAAGGAATCGGCTCACAAATGCTTTGATCTGTCGAGCCAAATTGATACCAGGAACCAGTTCTTCCGTTGCGTCACGTGACTTCCGCGAAAGCCCCTCACAGGACAAATGCTGACGCGGCACCGAAATGAGAAACCCAAATTTGCGCTCTCATTTCGAACGTTGTCCGAACCGGCGGCGTTTGGCGGCCCCGGCTCTCGCTTCTTGGCTTCCGTCAAGGTCGCCGAGCTGGCATTTGTCGCTCCGAGCGTCTCGCGCACTGCTGGGTAAAACCTCCGGGCCAGCTGGCTCCGCTCCGCGCAACAATAAGTTCAGTGTCCGTCTCTCGGAATTTCCTTCCCCAAAACGGCCGGACAATTCATCTGCTTTTCACGTGACGGGCTTGGTTTTTGCTGTGCATTGCGCTTAAAACTTTCGCCATCGCGCGTCACGAGCGCCTGTTACGGAGGACTCGGTACCGCATTGGATTGCGTCTCGTCGAGTACCTTTAACGCAGAACCCATCGAAGGTTTTTCCACACAGACGTCATCTCGCTTCTGTTTGCTTTCCACACAAGCCGAGATGTTAGTGCCAAATGGTAAACGTGACCCATTTTTGTTTGGCATCGCGCTATACGAGGGGCATCGGCCTTCGTTACCAATGTGACGCTACCTCGGAAATTGGGCTCGAGTTCTTGAACACAACAGGGTGGGAGAAGTCAGCGCCAGGGCTTAAATTGAACACAACTGCGTCCCGGCATTGCAGTGTACTCGGGTTCTGACAGACGTCTTCCCACCTCTTTTATAATTGCTTTCAACACGAAGTGAGAGAAATTACCGACATTTTCTGCCTACAAGCCGCGACTTTTTTCCACACGCTTTCAACCCTGCAGTTTATACGGCGATGCAGAGCGTTAGTTAGCGTTAGCGCAGCGCTAGCGTTAGTGTGGCGCTAGCGTTAGGACACCTAGCCTCGGTGCACAGAGTTTACGCTAGGGCCGTGCTAACGCTAACTAAGTCTTTCTGTGTACCGAAGGTTTATAACTAGGTGCACTCTGGAGGCCGGGAATTACGGTAGCGTCCTGTGGAGATGTCGTCTGCCTTTATGACCGATTGATTACTACCTCTGAAGGGGGGAATTTTCGAGGCAGACGATTGCTTTCAATACAAAATGGCAAGAGAAGTGAACGTCTCGCTTGAAATTTAGTGGACACTCGACGGATTTCGACTTGGTTCAGCCAAGTACTGACTCAACTTACTGGGTTGAGACACGAGACTTATGACTTATGACTTCCACATATGTGACCCACTCCCACACCTGGTAAAAAAGTTGGTCGTCATTGTGTTGTGGTGTTTCCCGCCATTGTCTGCTCGCTCTCAGCTGAAAAACAAGTTCATGAAAAAGCTCCCCCGCGATGCCGAGGCATCCAACGTGCTGGTGGGCGAGGTGGACTTCCTGGAGGGCCCCTTCGTGGCGTTCGTCCGCCTGCAGCACGCCGTCATGCTGGGAGCGCTCACCGAGGTGCCGGTGCCCACCAGGTGCGCGCGTTGCCGCCCGCCCGAGCGCTCCGGCGCTAATGCTAACGTCTGAGTTCTGCGCTAGGTTCCTTTTCATGCTGCTGGGCCCCAAAGGAAAAGCAAAGTCGTACCACGAGATCGGAAGAGCCATCGCCACCCTCATGTCTGACGAGGTTTGTTCTAACTAGCGGAAAATGCTAAATGCTAACTACATGCTAGCATTGTGTTTCCAATAAAAGAATCCTTATTTTTCTGAGAAATTACATGAAAAAAATTCAGGATTTTTAAAAAAAATCATCAATTTTGAGAAGTTACATTTTTGAAATGTAGATTTTTTTTTTTTTTTTGAAATACATATTTGAAATTAAATAATTAAAATTTGATGCACGCATATGATGTCAGCGGGCCTTACATGACATGTTTGGTATTTGGAATTGTGGCAGTGTCCCGTCAGGAATGTCAAGTTCCCACGGAGGCCGCTGCTTTTCCCAGAATGCACCCTGAGTCAACATGGCAGCACAGGACGCACTTTTTCCAGGATTTCCTCACATGAAACTTTACCCCGTCGGGACATCAAAGCTCGCTGATTGCACGCGTGCGCTCGCCCCGAAATCGCACCCCCCCCCCCCCCCACCACCACCACCACCACCCCCAGCGCCCCCCGCCACCCTCCCAAAACCACATCGAGCGACAAATATGCATTGCGTTGTTTTGGCCCCCGACAATGGCCTTTGTTTGTTTGTCGTCTGCCAGGTGTTCCACGACATCGCCTACAAGGCCAAGCATCGGCAGGACCTGCTGGCCGGCATCGAGGAGTTCCTGGACGAGGTCATCGTGCTGCCGCCCGGCGAGTGGGACCCCGACATCAGGATAGAACCGCCCAAGTCGCTGCCGTCCTCAGACAAGAGGTGGGGCCTAGCCCGATTTTGCGAAATTCCGCAATTAATTGACTAGATTTAAATGAGGATTTGCTAAAATCGCCCAAATTAAATGAAAATTTGAACGAAACAATTCCTAAAAAAAATTAATGCAAATCTATCTGAAGATGTATATAACAATCTTTACTGTACTCGGTTAAAAAAAAAAAAAAAAAAGTCTGTAATATTATGCAGAGTACGAACATTTATTTCAGCAATACTTCTACGTAACACCAGAGGGAGCCACTTTCCACATTTAGAGACCCTGGCCTCCAATAATGGTTTCAACTTGAAATATGTATGAAATTATGATCCCAAAGCACTCATCTGACATTTTTCTTAAAAACACAAATTAGTTAAATAAAATGCTGATTTCCACAGTCCGAATTTTTAAACATCAATTTTACATTTTTTAAAATACATTTTCATTCTATTTGTACGGAGCGGTGGAAAAATGTTACGACAAATTTCAGTACTTTTGGGGAGAGTATTTCATTAAAATGACAAATGTTATTTTTGGGTAGCTACGGTTTTATTCCATATTCTGAAAGATATATTTCTGAACTTTTTATTGAAAATTTTAATTTTAATTTTATTTTTTGGGCTTTCCATCGGACTGAGTCCGTTGGCCATAAAAAAAAAAACAACCTTTTTTTTTTTTTTTTTTTTTAAATTTTCCAACATATGCGGCTTTGCCAGAAAGAACCAGTACGCCGGCTTGGAGCCGCCGCCCATGAACGGCGACTACCCCCACGACGAAGGTCAAGGCGGGGGCGGAGGTCACCAGGTCAGCGAGGAGCTGCAGTGCACCAGAAGGTAAAATTTAGAACTTCTCCCTTTTGGTTCACGCGGCGAGCGGGGGTCTCCTAAAGATGGCGGCGTTTCTGTCAGGTTCTGCGGGGGTCTGGTTCTGGACGTGAAGCGCAAGCTGCCGTTTTTCGCCAGCGATTTCTACGACGCGCTGCACATCCAGTCGCTGTCCACCATCTTGTTCATTTACTTGGGCACCGTCACCAACGCCATCACCTTCGGGGGGCTGCTGGGGGACGCCACGGAGAGCATGCAGGTACGACGCGCACCACAAAAAAAAAAAACCATACACGCAAAAACACTTTGCAAGACGTCGTTTTGTGTGTCGTGGACTTTGGAGCAGGTTTTTTGTTTTCATTTTGGCACCGCTGACTTTGCACCAAGATCACTTTTGCCATCATTTTCACACCGTACGCTGCAAAGCACAAATTCTCAGGGTGCGCTTCACTTCACTTCACTTCACGAGTCAGTGCTAAAGATTATGAAATATTATACTTTGGATTAAGGTGCGCAGGCCTACGAAATGAAGGCACCGGGGACTTTAGACAGGCTTCTATTGCTCCATGGACTCAAAGTGCAACATTTAAAATTGGAACTTTTTGGAAAAATCTTTTATTAGCCAGACGGTCTATTTATTTATTTATTGCAAATGCAACTAAATTGTTTTAATTACAAATGAATAAATAAGTAGAATTTAAACACGGTATGTCAAAAGAAATGACTGCATGTATTTCAATAGATTAAAATTGCATACATATACACCACAATTTTTGTGCTATTTAAGAGAAATTATTTTTCGAAATCTTCAATTTTAATTAAAAAAAAAACATACTTTTTAGCAAAATATACATTTTTACAAAAAAATATTCTGAGTTTTGAGAAATAATTTTCCAACAAATATTTTAGAAATGTGAATTTTGTTACAAATATTTGAATGTCTGAATTTGCAAGGGGCGACCTTGCAGAGGATCAGCGCTTGTACGATTGCACGGATGGATGAAAATATTCTTTTCTTTGTCATGAAAATGTCGAAATGATACATTCCAACGGGGGCTTCAGCCGCTGAGCGCACGCGCAAAGTCGTGCGTGCCCATCTTGGTAGTTTGCGGCGAGCTGCGCGTCGCGGGGATTTGAGCCGGCCGTAAATAACCGCAGATCCAGATTACTCGGGACGCTCGTCATCGTTGTGCATTTCCACTGACCTCGACGCGCTCGCAGCTCGCCCGGGGAATCCCTAACGTCACTTGATCTTTTTTTTTTTTTTGCCCTCACGGCTCCTCGGAGCCTGCGGTCAAATATTCATATTGCTCTTCTTCGTATTGAGCGGAAGCTGACACGAGCGGAACCGAAACCGGCCGGTCCTGATCGGCCGGCCCTGCGGCCTCGCATGTGTGTGCGTGGAAAATTGTGCGAACGGGCGTGCGCGGGACTATGTCGGAGTATAGAACTTCACTTGCTTCACACAGTTTTGTTTTATTCTTAAAAAAAAAAAGTCAATTTGTGAAATAATTGTCAGTACATTTTTTATACATTTTTAAATGGGTGTTTTCCAAACTTTTTTTTTTTAGAAATATACATTTGACCTTTTTCATAATCAATTATGTGGCATTTTTGAAGCATTTTTTTTCTTTGTAACTTTAACTTTATTAAAAAAGTACTTTTTTTAGTAATTTGCTGAAATAAAATGGATCAATAATTTGACGAATTGAGACATTTTTAGAGCAGTACAAATCTTCAAATCGCGTTTTAAAGTGAAAAATAAATCTATGTATGCATGACATTATTTTTAACAATAAGAACACTGAAATGTAAATTAAGATAACAAAATTTATAAGCAATCATTTAATTTGAAAAAAGTAAAACATAAGTAACCTAAAAGTTCTAAAACGTTTTATGTATATTTTTTATTTCTCCCTAAAGTACTTAAATATATATATATATATTTTTAAAATATTGATTCAAAACAATCTCACAATGTGGTGATGGTAAAATTTTGACACCAAATAAAATTTCTACTTCTCAACAAAAATAAATGAATTGAAACCGTTTATATTCATTTCTCATTTAGGACCATAACAGGTTATACTTACTCAACTGCAGATGGGCATGGCATTGGTGGCTGTTGAGCTTTTAGTTATTTATTTATTGATTTATTTTTGTTGTGACGTAAATGGTTCTAATAATTCCGACGTGCGTCAGGGCGTGCTGGAGAGCTTCCTGGGCACGGCTCTGACGGGCTCGGTGTTCTGCCTGCTGGCGGGTCAGCCCCTCACCATCCTCAGCAGCACCGGACCCGTTCTGGTCTTCGAGAGACTCCTCTTCAACTTCAGCAAGTCCGTTTCACTTTTTTTTTTTTTCCTCTTCTGGCAATTTGGAAATTTTTCCAGCAAAACAATTCCAAGTATATGGTTGATTTGAAAACAAATTCTTGTCAGTCTAATCGAATAATTAATTACCCATTTCATCTTTAAACTACTGTCACAATATCACAAAAAAATGCACGTGCCTCCTCCCTTACTTTTTAAAATTTTCCTGTTTTTCTGAAAATATTTAAATAGGACTAGCGACTATATTAGACCAACGAAATGATGTTTTAATGTCTAATGTCAGCGCTAATTTCTGCCTCTCGTCAGCGTGTTCCGTGCCAAAAGACGGCTGACCGTTGCCATAGCAACACTCCCATCGCATCCACTGCCTTGTCCTTGTTCTCGCGTTACGTCGGCTTTCGTGATGAATTATTGACGCTCGGTTCATAAAATGGTGCGCGCCGTTTATTTATGATTAAAACAATTTATGTTCAGCACATGTTTTTTTAACAAAAATATATTTGATAAACTGTGTGTGTGTGTGTGTGTGTGTGTGTGTGTGTGTGTGTGTGTGTGTGTGTGTGTGTATATATATATATATATATATATATATATATATATATATATATATATAAACATTTTTATTTTTTAAGTAGAATTTCAATGCTGTTTTGAGTATTGTTTGCCAATATTTTTTCAAGAACTCAAAATGTTTTGTTGAAATTTGTTTAATATTTTTACGTATTTTAGAAATTGTAGTTTAGTCCTTTAAAAGGTTTTATTATAAATCAATCCCAATCTAAAAAAAAAAAAACCTGATAAAATGCAAAGTTAAAAAATTTCAGTTTATTTCAAGTGTCTTTTTAATGAGAAACTTTTTTTCTTCTAAATAACATAAGATAAAATGTACAGCAATTCTGTACATTTCAAGGAATTAAAGTGTTTTTATTAAAAGTCACAAAAACACAATTGAAGATATTGATTAGCTTTTAAAAATGTCTATTTATTGATGGATTGATTTGAATATCGATAGAGTGTAGCGCGTGATCCACGTTGGACGCGCGAAAGCATGCGACGGCCTGACCGGGTCCAATTTGCGGCGCGCAGGGACAACGGCTTCGACTACCTGGAGTTCCGCCTGTGGATCGGCCTGTGGTCGGGCGCCTTCTGCCTGATGCTGGTGGCGACCGACGCCAGCTTCCTGGTGCAGTACTTCACGCGCTTCACCGAGGAAGGCTTCTCGGCGCTCATCAGCTTCATCTTCATCTACGACTCCTTCAAGAAGATGATCAAGCTGGCGCACCGCAACCCCATCAACGCCCGCTTCCGCGCCGACCTCGTCACCCAGTTCGGCTGCGCCTGCGAGCCCGGTGAGTTGCGCCGGCGGCCCCCGACGTCCTCCGCCTCCGTTACTCTTCCCTTAAGATTGAATCTATTGACGGGATTCGATTCGATTCCCTCCCTTTAAAAGATGATTCATTGGCACACTGACCCAGCTGAGGTCCCGGGTTCCATCCCGGACCCGCCTGTGCGGAGTTTACATGTTCTCCCCGTGCCTGTGTGGGTTTTCTTCGGGCACTCTGGTTTCCTCCCACATCCCCAAAATATGCAACATTAATTGAAGATTCCAAATTGCCCCTGAGTGCGACTGTCTCCATGTGCCCTGCGATTGGCTGGCAACCAGTTCAGGGTGTGCCCCGCCTCCTGCCCGTTGACAGCTGGGATAGGCTCCAGCACTCCCCGCGACCCTCGTGAGGATAAGCGGCTAAGAAAATGGATGCACGGACACTTGCGACAATATGATTCACTTCATGTGTGGTGAGATTCAATCATTTTACGACAAGAGTACTTTCCAGGAACTAAGTGGTTCACTGCAATTATAGTTTGATTCATCATTCGATCCACTCCAGTTATCCGACAATAATTCCGATCTGGCAATTATGATGCATTTGAATCGTCCAAATACAAGGCGACTTGATTCTGAATCAATTTGCTGCAATTCCACTTCGATTCAACTCATTCACGCTGATTCAATCGTTACTGCAGTATCTCCGCCGTGAATATTACAAATCTGCGAGCTATTGACAAAAATGTTCAACTGCCGATAGATGCCACAAGGTGGCGGCAAAGTACTACTTTCCTATTAGACGGAGCTATGGCCTGACTACCCGTCATACAAGGAGTCCAGCGATTTTCGTCATGCCAAAAAAATGTTCCCCGGCTCAGTAAAATTTGGCAAACACGGACTTCTTGTCGGTTTGGATCCGATTCATTCCACTTGCAATGTGACACTTTACTATTAATAATTAGTCGCTGCACGAGCGCCGCCATTTGTAAGCCTCCTGCCCCGCCAACACCAGAAGCGTGTTTCAAACTGTCAACAATTTGAAAGTGATCGGTTTCAGTTTGCGTCTCTCTCGGTTTTCGTAGGAAGCGCAGAGAAGATAAGTGATAAGTGATTCCGGCTCCTGTTAGCCCGTCGATTCGGGAACTTTGCGTCTTATCATCGCCGACCTGCTTTTGTAATTGTTGTTCTTCTCCAAGGCAACACCACGGACCTCTTCGACGCCGCCGCCTGGACAAACGCTTCCGACCTGGTACGCGGCACCCCTCGCCCGGCTCCCGCGACGTCGCCCTGGTGGGCTCCCGACTAACCCGTCACGGTTTTCTCCGCCCCGGCAGCCCGAGAACGCCACGTGGGCGTCCCTGACCCGTAGCCAGTGCGTCGAGTTCGGCGGGCGAGTGGTGGGCGAGGCCTGCGACTACGTGCCTGACATCACCCTCATGTCCTTCATCTTGTTCTTCGGCACCTACGCTTGCTCCATGGCGCTCAAGAAGTTCAAGACCAGCCGCTTCTTCCCCACCAAAGTGAGATTCCATTTGCGGTTCTGTGTTTCCGTACAAAGTGCACCCAAACTTCTTTCCACAAAATTCACGCTTTTTTACTCGGTGTTACCAATTTTTCATGTACCGTAATTTCCGGCCTACAGAGCGCACCTGAATATAAGCCTCAGCCAGTACATTTGTAAAGGAAATACCATTTGGTACATACATAAGCCGCACCTGTGTATAAGCCGCAGATTGAAACACGAGATATTTACAAAGAAAGATGGTAAACGGAAAGCGTTTTTAAAGTTTTAATACCTTAGCTTAGCTTAACATAGCAGCAACTCGGTAGCATGAACAGGGCTAGTTAAAAAAAAAAAAAAAAAAAAAAAAAACATACCGGTTAAAAAAAAAAAAAAAAACAGTCGTGGCAGCTACACAGTAGCAACATGGTACTAACAGAACTGGTTAAAAAACACATCTAAATCATTTATACGCTGCAGTAACACGGCGCTAACCGCTAGCGCGGCGTTAATGTGGCCGATAAAAAAATAAATAAATAATAAATACCGGCAAAAGTCACTTCCTCGGCACATATATTCCACCATTCTCACTTTTACATTTTCCGCTTGAGTGCCCCCTTGTGGTCGTCAGAAAAAATGCACAAATTAGCCGCATAAACCGCAGGGTTGAAAGCGTGTGGGGGGGGGGGGGGAGTCGCGTCTTATATGCCCGGAAATTACGGTACATTGTTGTAATTTGCAAAAAAAAAAAAAAAAAAGTACTGGAACCTTTTCTCACCAAGCAGCTGTTGGACTTGATCCCCAAATCCTCTTTTTGTCTTTTTCCAGGTGAGAAAGCTGATCAGCGACTTTGCCATCATCCTGGCCATCCTCCTCTTCTGTGGCGTGGACGCTCTGGTGGGCGTGGACACCCCCAAGCTGATAGTGCCAAGCGAATTCAAGGTATGCAGAGCTGCGGACGCCTGGTTGTCAAACTGCGTAACCCGCAGGGTCTGGCACGGAGGTTACGTTGATTCGTTGGAAAATATGTCCCCTGCGAGGGGTCCCCGGAGCCAAATAGTTCGAGATCCCCAATTTTCAATGATTCTTTTGTAATGCGGGCGGGGCCGTCTCGGTTGCGCTGAACACGGGCGGCGTTGCGAGCGCCGGCCGCCACAGAAAGCGTCTTTGTTGGCGCCGGGTCGCGTCGGACCTGCTGATTAAAGTCTGTGCTCTTTGTTCAAATTCGCTGAGGCGGAAGCGGAGGAACCGGTTTGAAATAATCCTCCGAGGCAGACAAAACGTCCCCTTTCTCACAGACACTCACTTGTCTTTTTTTGTACATTCCCCCCCCCCCCCCCCCCCATGAAGCGGGGACCGGGGTTGCCAAATCTTAACACCTGACACCCGCTTGTGGCGCCCTCTTGTGTTGAACGCAATAGTTGCTGTCTCACATGTTGCGCTTTCTCAGGTAGTATCAGGCAGATTGCAGGGTAGCTGGTGTAAAACGCCAAACGGAGGACCTGCGCTATTTTTTCGGGGACCGGACCAAAGTCTACAGATAATTCTCTTATAATCGCATAGACCCAAAAAAAAAAAAAAAAAAAAAAGCAAAATGTTTTTAAACCCCAGAAGTTCTTCAAAATACTCAGGTATGAACAAGACTTTTCAGTGTTAGTTACGGCCAATAAATTCGAAACAAATTTAAAATCTGGAAAAAAAATTGGAAAGAGGTGCGTGTGTGCGGGGGGTCTGCTGCACCACAATTCCAGGACCGAAGTCCGAAGGCAAAGAATCCTTCGAGCAAGGCCGTGTCTACGATCATCGCCAACTATCCGCCCCATCTCTGAGCGTTGGGTGGGGTGGGGAGGAGTGGCAGTCAAACAGGCCAAAGTTTTCAAGTTCTGTCCTGTTTTTTTCCCGCAGCCCACCAGTCCGACTCGAGGCTGGTTCATCTCTCCCTTCGGGGGCAACCCCTGGTGGGTGTACCTGGCGTCCGCCCTCCCCGCCTTGCTGGTCACCATCCTGATCTTCATGGACCAGCAGATCACGGCGGTCATCGTCAACAGGAAGGAGCATAAACTCAAGGTGACCGACCGCAAACCCGCGAACTCCGCTTCCTCCCGCGGTCTTCGGCTAATGGGTCTGCTCGGGTCACGCAGAAAGGGGCGGGGTACCACCTGGACCTGTTCTGGGTGGCGATTCTGATGATGGTGTGCTCCTTAATGGGCCTGCCCTGGTACGTGGCCGCCACCGTCATCTCCATCGCGCACATCGACTCGCTCAAGATGGAGACCGAGACGTCGGCGCCGGGCGAGCAGCCCAAGTTCCTGGGCGTCAGGTACCGGCCCGCAGCCTCGTCTCCGATCAGATGACGTCATCCGTCTTCTGATCTAAAGACCGATTTTTTTTTTTTTTTTTTTTTTTTTCATGTTTTTCAATCCATTCCAGGGAGCAAAGAGTCACCGGAATCATCGTTTTCATCCTGACTGGACTTTCGGTGCTAATGGCCCCCGTCCTCAAGGTAGGCGTCCGGGTCCTCCGACAGAAAGTGACGATAACCTTCGACCCTTGTTGGATTTTAGCTTGTTGTACTTCAAGATTTTATTTCGGTTTTTTTACCTGTTGTCATCATATATATATGAAATATGCATTCATTTTTTTAACGTTCCACTTCTGCTTTCTTCGCACAATCCTCAGGTTGTATTTGAACCTCAAAAATTATTTGTGTTTTTAAAAAATATTAACAGGCCCACCGTTAATTTCTTTGCGATCGTTTTGTACAATAGTTCCATCTTCAGCCAGCAGAGGGAGCGTGTGGTACTCAAATGTAATTCTCCTGCACGGTCAGTGGAGGGCGCCACCACGTCTTAAATTCAAAATGTAGACTGTGAAAGTGCAGGAAGTCACGAACGCCTCTTTTTTTTTTTTTTTTTTGAAATGCGGACTTTCACCCCAAGCGAGTGCAGGCGTGGACAGGGGCTTCGCGGGCTCAGCTGCTTTAGAGCGCCTCGTTGTTCCAACCGCAGGGGCACGCAGAAGAAAGTTGCTCGACGGCGGACCCAATTTTTTTTTTTTTTTTTTTGGAATTTGTTTTTAAAGCCGCATTTTCAGATTTTTTTTTTTTTTTTTCATTATTAGATTTTCAACAATATTCTTTTCTGTCACATCTGTCATCTCCCCCCAGGGGAAAAAAAAAAAACGTTTCTCACATGACTTCTTCTGCTACAGATTTATCTTTAATGCTCCCTTGGAAATATGGATTAATGTCAGTTCTTTTTAGGACAAAATGCTGTCATCTCTGCACTCTCCTCCGAAATGTTGATTCCCCCCCTTTCACGATCCTAATTCTTTCCAATCCGACGTGGAGCCACTGCGCCTCCTGCTGGACAGTCTCTCCAAATGTTGAACATTTGGGATGCCTTGTTATATACCGTGGCAAAGGTTCAAAACAAAAAGTCTATGAAGAAATAATAATCATAATAATAATGACAGCAATAAATGTCTTTCCAGCTAATTTGCATTCCGTGTTTAATAAGTCACTATTAAAGACAAACTATTTAAAAAAAAAAAATCATACAAATCTAAAAATAGTTCAGTTAAATTAATTTGTGGAGAAATTAAGAATGAATTTATTCAAATTTATTCTTCGATTATATTTATTGCATTTTTTGAAGCATTTTTGTCCGAGTCCATTTGGAGCACTTTTTTCATTTTTACGTTATAAGGACGTGATAATACTACGCTGATGTTTTTCGGGACGCTTTGACGAAATGTCAACAAATAAATGTTTAAAAAAAAAAAAGTGTCTAAAAATACTCCTGCGGTGGCTTGTGGCGTCTGACTCGCTGCTCAATTCAAGTGTGTAATTCCAGAACGTTCTGCTGAAAGCTGCTCGGCGAGTATTTTTAAACGCCGCCACCATTGCTGAAAATCTGTTTTTTTTTTTTTTTAAATCTTAAACGAAATGTTTTGCTCATCCAAAGTTGTTGTTGTTGTAGTTCATCCCCATGCCGGTGCTGTACGGCGTCTTCCTCTACATGGGCGTGGCCTCGCTCAATGGCGTCCAGGTAATTTCGCAACTCAAAAGCACTCAAAAATTGTGAAATGAAGACTTTTATATTAGCACTATATTAGTTCATTTTTTTCTAATAAAGAAATGTAGAAAAATGTCATTTTGGGGGGGAAAAAAAACATTAAAAAAGCCTTTATTATCAGTATATCATCGGATTCAAAATAATGCGTATTTATTTTTTAAATCAAGAATATATCTTGGGAAAATGTGCTCATTTTTCAATGCCTATTTTTATATTTTAAATTTGGGGAGGGACCAAGTTTTTTTAATTTATACTGACAATATATTGTTATACTAAGTATATAAATTGAATATATGTTTTTTGGTCTTTATTTGTTTTTTGAGTGAGGATGATTTATTGGTTTATTGGATTTTTTTTAATGTATTTTGTGTATTCCCCCCCTACTAATCTTTTTTTTTTTTTTATTTCTGAAAGAATTTTCAAAACATTGATAGATTCATGTAAACCTCGCTACAATTTTTGAACCTGTTTTTCCAATTTTTTTTTTGTACTATCCAAGCCATGAAGACAAAAGATTTATATATATATATACTGTACATCCATCCATTTTCTGATATGTATGTATTTCAAATATTCAGCATATCAAACCTAAACTAATACAAATTGTGGACGTTTTTTTCATGATTTTAATGTGATTCTTAACTAAAATCCTAAATGAAATTAAAATGATATAAAGTAATTATTATGATAAATGATAAAGTAGGGGGGGAAAAAATGGGTGGGGCGTACGTGACCCGGCCGGAGCAGCTGTGGCATTTATGGAATTGAATGGAATGTAATTTTCCCGGGCAGTTCATGGACCGGCTGCAGCTGCTGCTGATGCCCGCCAAGCACCAGCCGGACCTGATCTACTTGCGTCACGTCCCCCAGCGCCGCATCCACCTCTTCACCTTCATCCAGGCCCTGTGCCTGGCGCTCCTCTGGGTGCTCAAGTCCACCGTCGCCGCCATCGTCTTCCCCGTCATGGTGAGCCCGTCCGAGCTCAAAGGCCGGGGAAAGCTCCTGTTTTACGTTATTTCCCCCCCCCCCCCCCAAATAAAAAAAAAATTCTATATATATATATATATAAATAAGAAAGACTTTACGCGAGGGAGTTTAACGCTAGCATGCGCGGTGCGCGCTAACGCTAGCACCACTGCGCTAACGCTAAGGCCGGTTAAAAAGAAACATACTGGTAAAAATCACTGAGACTCGGCAGTAACACGCTAGAGCGGCGCTAACGGGGCCGGACCGGTAAAAGTCACTTCCTCGACACATATATTCCAACGGTCTCACTCTTACCTTTTCCCCCTCGAGTGCCCCCTTGCGGCCGTTAGGAAAAAATTCACAAATTAGCCGCGTCGCAACAAGCGTGTCAAAAAAGTTGCGGCTTATAGAACGGAAATTACAGTACATGCAGCAATTCATGTATATAATTAGTAATTAATATAAATATATATCACGCTGCAAGTCGATACAAAAATGCCATGAAAAGCAGAAAGAGTGGGAGGAGTCATTTTGGATTTCTTTAATCGCTCCATAAATTGTGCGGGCGTATATTAATGCATATGTGTGTGTATCCTACTCCCTCGGCAATAATAATTATGACGAGGAACAAAATGATTTGAACTAATAAGCAGTATATACACCATATTCACAAAGCGCCTGCACAGTGGATCCAAACGAACAAAGCAGATGTAGCCATAAATAATAACTCAAACGGAATAAATGATCAGCAGCAGCCTCGCGCGACTGTCACGCCGCGTTTCGTCATCAATTGTGATGATGATGATGATAATGATTATGATGATGAAGACACAAACGCGTGATGATTTTTGAAGTGAAATCTCTCGCGGCCTGCAAAGGTAACGAAGGAAATTGGGCTCGTCGTCGCGACGCGTGACGGGCGCGGACGATTTTCTCCCGAAGTTCTGACCGCCCGCCCCCCGCCCCCCCTTAAGATCTTGGCGCTGGTGGCGGTACGCAAGGCCATGGACTACGTGTTCTCCCAGCACGACCTGGGCTACCTGGACGACGTCATCCCCGAGAAGGACAAGAAGAAGAAGGAGGACGAGAAGAAGAAGAAGCACAAGAAGAAGGGCAGCATCGACTCCGAAAACGACTTTGTACGTGTCTTCGCCGTCGGGGGTCCGGCTCGGGCGTCGCCGTAGGTGTGGTGACGTGTTTTTGGTGTTCTCACCCCCCCCCCCCCCCCCCCCGCAGTCCGACTACCCCTTCCACGACAATATTCCCAGTATCAAAATCTCCATGGACATGATGGAGCAGGAGCCCATGTTGGCGGACAAGACTTTGGCTAGTGAGTACCGGCCGGGGTCCGATCGTCTTTGGGCTTCTTGCTGCTTCATGCTAAACCCCCCCCCCCCCCCCCCCGCCCTTTAACCCTTGGCCCCCACCCCAAAATTCATTGGAGGTGTTAATATTGTCTGTTTCCTGTTCCCTTTCCAAATCCCAGCATTCTTTGATTTTTGACGAAAGATGCGTCGCGAACGCTAATCAAAACGGGCGCGACTTCCCCCTTTGCCCTTTGACCTTCGCCCATTCTGCGTTAATGTGAGGACTCGGCCCCCTTTTCAGGAGACGCACCGCAGACTTTCCTCAACGCACATTCGCCGTGCTGAGCAGCGCTTGGAGTCGTCCACCGTGGCCGAGTGCGTGAGTTGCGGCGACCCCCCCCCCCCCCCCACTTTCTATCGTTCATAACGCAAACTGTTTTTTTATTTTTTATTTTATTTTTTTCCCCAGCCTCGAGCGAGGCGCCTACGCCAAAGCGTCGCCTCACATCTCGATCGACGGCGACACTTTTTTCTGGAAGAAAGCCTCCGAAACGGACTTGTGAAGAAAATCCAAAACCAAAACAAAACAAAAAAAAAAACAATATCTGAAGAGCAACTCAATTATTATTTTTTTACTCACCTTAGAGCTATTTTTTAAAATATCCCAATCACAAACGGCTGGATCTATTTTTTATTATTGTTATGACGAAGCCTTGTGTCAATTTTGTTAATAGAATGTGGACTTTTAATTGATTTTGTTTTTTTCTGATTTGATTTTATTACTATAGGTATATAAAAGTTAATTTATTCATCTAATAATCATGAGCTGGAATTGTATTTTCCCTTAATAATGTAATCAAACACAAAATATTTTTCTTTTTAGCTTAAAATCTAGTAAAAAAAAAAACTTTTTTTATTCCCCCTATATTTTTTATATTTATTATATTATTATATATTTTTTTTCAGTTCACCGATTTTATTATTTTTTTTCCTCCCAATGAAATCATACTTCTCTTATTTCTCCCCATCTTTCCATATTTTGCTTGTATTCCTGTATTTATTTCAGATGGCTACGTCTTTATCGGCAGACCTTTTTTGCGGTCCGCGCCCTCTTAACGAATCTCACTCTGCGTTTATGATTTGTGAATAATAATGATGTAGTTCTACCTCTGATTTCTTTGTAGGTGCCAGACATTTATCATGGTGTGCAATTATGCTAGTGATCAAAAACACTGATCGCCTTTTTTTGGGTGGGTGGGGCGGGGGGGGGGGGTTGTAATTTTCCTTCCGTTCAAGAAATGTTAATTTTCTCCTTTTAAAAATAATTTTAGTTTCAAAAAAATACAGACCGGTGTGTCTATTTGAGTTGACGAATCCTTCCAAATGTGATGCTGAATATCAAAAATCTATGCAAGGAATGTGAACGTGACGCAGGCGAGACTGTCCTTTAAGCTGCTTTCGACACGAGACAATTGACGCAAAGTCATCCGTGTAAATTGTGTGTTGACATCTTTCCAGTCTTTTTTTTTTTTTTTTTTCCCCCCCACGCAGTTTTATTTTTTTCTTCTTAAAGTTTAGGCAATTTTATTCATGCACCTTATGGGCTTAAAAAAAAAAAATAAAAACTACACAGAAGAATTTTTTTTTTATCGTGGTGTGTTTTGGAATGAAAAATAAAACATTTGTAAAGATGTGACGGCATTTGTTGTTTACTTAAAGAAAAAGAAAATCAGTGTTGTAGTAACATAGACATTAATAACATGCTTACCAACTCTGAATTGTAATTGTTTAAAAAAAAAAAAATGAAAATAGAACTTAGTTAATTGATAACAAAAAAAAAAATCCTACAATAGATTTTGTTTCTATTTGCCCTGCGATTGGCTGGCGACCAGTTGAGCCGGGATTGGCTCCAGCACTCCCCGCGACCTTCGTGAGGATAAGCGGCTCAGAAAATGGTCGGATGGGCTTTGTTTATCGAAGGCGAAATGGTCTCCATTTACGAAAACGTACGCCGGCTTTATTGAAGACTAAAATATCTGATATTTAGGTACTGAGGCATAAATTTGGGACGAACAACACACAACCAAAACATTTTGTGGGTGTGGAAGACATTTTTACAGGGGGCGTCAGCTACCCTAAAAAAAAAAAAAAATTAAGAAAATAAAGAGTCCTAACAACGCCACTGCTGAAGACTAAAATATCTTTACATATTTGTTAAAAAAACAAAAGAAAAATGTATGGTTCGGTGACAACTGTTCATTTTGACAAAAACGATAATGCGGCAAATATTGCAGTTCAGAAGAGACATTTTTCATACCAGTGGTGTATATAATGTACTATATGTATACTATTACTTATATATATACCAAACTATATATTTGGATAAATCCCACCTAATCTCTCTCTCTCTCTCTCTCTCTCTCTCTCTCTCTCTCTCTCTCTCTCTCTCATATTAATAATAATTTGCTTGACGCTCTACCTTTCCAGTCTTTGAGTGCGAGGGACGCTGAAGGTGACCAACAGGTAATCTTCATTGATCATTTTTGTCATTTGTCATTTAAATAATACATAATTTTGCTGTAAATATAAATGTATAGTCCAATACTCACTTACATATTTCAACCATGTAAACTGATTATAAATGTGTAATATCACGCATTCTATGTTCAATTTTGAGTAGAAATTGTTGACGGGGTGGGGGAAAAAAAAAAAACATACTTCCAGTATGAATTAATCATTAGGGAAAAAATTGGGAAATTTTGTGTTATGTTATGAAAACACATGAACTTTATTAACAATGATCTCCTCTCGGGAACAATTTCGTCTCGAGTTCTATGAAAATGTACGTAAAATTGTCTAAATTGCGGCCGATGGAAAGATTTTTTTGCTTGAGTGGAAGTTTTGATTCATCTTTAATATTTATGAAAACGCGTATGTTGATTCATTGGAGTCCAAATTGTTTTTGGTTTTTACTAAAACAATTTACCAAAAAAAATGTGCGCTTTTCAGTGACTGTCTTTGATGTTTACAAAAATACATATTTTAGTCGTTTAGTGTTTCTAGATACAATTCTGTGAAGGTGAAGTTAGTTTACGTTCGTAAAAATGCATTTTTATTTTTTTTTTTTTTTGGACTCCCGACGAGATGACGCCGAAGCGGAACTCGTCGTGGGTCCGCCGGGACAACGTGACCTACGTGGACTTCTACCTCCACCGGCCGTCGGTGGCGGCGGCCTTCGCCTTGTCCTACCTGCTGATCTTCTTGCTGTGCATGCTGGGTAACGGCGTGGTTTGCCTCACGGTGCTGCGGCGCCGCAGCGCCCCGACCGTCACCAACGTGTTCATCCTCAACCTGGCCGTCAGCGACTTGCTGGTGGGCGTCTTCTGCATGCCCACCACCCTGGTGGACAACATCATCACGGGTACGGCGGGCCCGCTCCCACGTTTGCCTTTTTTTTCTGTTTTGTTTTCCTCACGGTTTCCACTTTTCGCCGCAGGGTGGCCTTTCGGCAACGTCGTGTGCAAACTCAGCGGGACGGTCCAGGGAATCTCCGTGTCGGCGTCCGTCTTCACGCTGGTGGCCATCGCCGTTGACCGGTAAAGTTCCGATGATCTTTTTTTTTTTTTTTTAAATTTTCGCTTTGTCGCTAGTGCCGACGATGGCGTAACGTCACTTTGACGCGCAGTTCTCCGGGAAAGAGGCCCAGCGTGCTTGCTTCAAGCTGGTCGTCAATCCCATTTGGAGTTTTTGGTGACACTGGCAAGCGAAACAAAAAAGAGAATTCAGCATTGCAAATTTAAACATCAAAACATTTCACCTCATGGACGCCCGCGAGTGTAATGCTAACATTGAATTGAAACGCCACCAACGGGCTAATGCAAGTTTGGATCAAAATATTGCAGTGTAAATATACATCAACCTTGAAACCACTGCATGGGTTCAAGGAAGTGTTACGTCTCAATTAAGTGGCAAACATCGTGTCGTGGATTTTTTTTTTTTTTTTTTGATTGACTATTATATCCTAAAAATTAACAGTTGTGTGTGAATAAATTAGTAAATGGATCATTTTGGTCCTTGCCAATCCAGATTGGTCCCCGTCTAACCTGAATTGGTCGGTCACTCTTGATTGGAACCTGAGTGGATATTTCACGTTTCGGAAATATACGTTTGAGGTTTGCCCACGGCCGTTTTAGCCGGTCCGGGTCGCGTCCCCCTTTCGGTCCGGATGCGGACTGATGGTGTGCCCCGCTTTTCCGTGGCATTCAGGTTCCGCTGCGTCGTCTACCCTTTCGAGCAGAAGCTGAGCGTCGCCGGGTCCAAGATCATCGTCGCGGTCATCTGGGCGCTGGCGGCCTCCATCTCGTGCCCGTCGGGCGTCACGCTGCACGCCGCCCAGGAGCCCGGCGTGCGCATTGTCCTCCGGCAGGGCGACGACAGCCGCCCCTTCTACTGGTGCCGGGAGAACTGGCCCAGTCCGGACATGCGCAAAGTCTACACCACCGTGCTCTTCGTCAACATCTACCTCGCCCCGTTAATCCTCATCGTGGTCATGTACGCCCGCATCGGCCTGGCGCTCTTCCGAACCGCCAGGCCGGTGCGGGCGTCGCTGAGGGGCGGCGGGACGGGATCCGGCACGGAGAAGAAGAAGCGTGCGATCGCGATGCTCCTGGTGGTGGCGCTGCTCTTCATCGTGTCCTGGCTGCCGCTGTGGACGCTGATGATGCTGAGCGACTACGCCAGCCTGACCGAGGGCCAGTACCGGGTGGTCAACATCTACCTGTACCCGCTGGCACACTGGCTGGCCTTCTTCAACAGCAGCGTCAACCCCATCATCTACGGCTTCTTCAACGAGAACTTCCGCCGGGGCTTTCGGGCCGCTTTTAAACTTCAGCTGTGCGCCGTCGTCGTCGCCGAGCACCAGAGGAGCTTTTCCCTCCGCGCCCTGGGGAACGCCGTCGGCCCCTTTCAGCCCGCCGTCGCGGGCGGATCCGGTTCGCCACGGAAACCGGGATGTGCGAGCGAGGGGAGTCTGGAGCCCCCGAAGGAACTGGCCAGAGACCAGAATCTGATAGTGGAGGATCTCCAGAAGGGTTCGTAGCCATTTTCTGCCCTGTTCCAGGTCACAGGTTAGTAGGAGAAAGGGCGCCGCCGTGGATTGGTCGTCACTCAATCTGGATTGGCTGACGATCAATCTGGGTGGCTCGCCGCCATGTAGTCTGGATCTGGTCCATCCAGAGTTAGTCAACCCTGATCGGATGGCAGGCAATCTGGATCCGGTCAATCTTCCGGTCGCAAATCGCATCGGTTTGTTCTCAAGTCCATCAGAATGTGTTTTGAAATCCCAAGCGCACCGGTCGCCATTCCGTCCACAAGGCAATTTGCGTCCAGTCGATCCAGAACGGTTGTGAGGATCAGCGGGTGGGATGGGTTGCCAGCTAATCCTGAGCCGTTCAATCCCGACTGGTCACCGATCAATTCGGATTTAGTCATTCTGGATTGGTTCCCCGTTGATCCAAATAGCTCCGAACTTTATCTATTGGGAAATCAAAGGTTATCTGGACTCTTGCACCAAAAATGGCGACAAAGTGTCTTGGTTGCAAGTCGATCAGGATCAGCTGGTTGGTACCGTAAAATTCTGGTCAACGGGTGGAATCGTGTGGTTGCTCTTCCATACGGTATGTGCAGTTTCGCTACTTTGCGAAAATGAAGGAAATCTGCAAAGTGTTTCTTCCCCTTGGTATGATTGATATTGGACATTGTTTGCACGGTATATTCTACTCTTCGTTGCAGAACAAGTATGCATAAATGTAGACGTACGGTCTCTAATAAAGTTTCCCAGTTGGATTAACGTTCCAATTTTTCTTTGTCAGTGCTCCGGAATTTTCATTTGCAACGCGGCAATCCGGATTCGGATGGGTTGCCAGTGATTCTGTCCGGATCGTGGATTGATAGCGGTTCATTTATTCAATCAATTTACATGTGAATCCAGAGATGATTGTTGTCAACAATTCTGACGACGTTAATTCCCCCCCCCCCCCAAAAAAAAAAAAAAATAATAATAATAATAACCAAGTGAAGTATTCCTTCGGCGCGGTCTTCCTCTGGAGCTAAGGAGAGTCCCGGTAGCGATCCTCAGGGAGGAACCACATGGGCGGGGTGGAGGGGCATCTTCTTTAATGGCTTCCAGTGCAATTACAAGCAAGTCCTTTGAGTTTTGTCTTCTCCCGCAGATTAAGAGTCCTCCCGGACCCGCTAATCCGCCATTAGCGCGTCCGCCTACAGCCGTTCAACGGATGTCTTGCAATTGAACTTTGGCTAATGGCTAATTGTGTGCCGGTCAACCTCACATATGCACTTTGCGCAAAAGGTTGAGCATACTGGTTTTTCAATTTTGCCATCGAGGTTCTTGCCAGAGGACAGTAAAAAAATGACTGTACTAAAAAGGTAAATACTTGGACGTGAACCTAAAACAACCCCCAAAATCGCAGTATTCAGAACTTTTTATACAAGTTAGCAGATTTTCCAGGCGGCGTTTATATCTTTTCGATCCATTTCCGACATTACAAATCAGTCAATCTGGATTAGTCGTGAATACAGGTTGCCAGTTGATCTGGATCGGCGGCGATCAATCTGAATTGGAGTCCAGGTACAACAGGTCCAGTATACTGAGATACTGCAGTAGGGTTTAATATGGAGCTATCTGCAAATCTGTATTGGCTGGACGAGTTCCTGGTCAATCTGGATTGGGGGACAGTCAATCCAGATGAAATCAGTGCAGATTGAATCAATCAGTTTTAGTTCCCAAGGAATCTTGATCTTGGCAAAGGGTTTTGGGTCGCTGGGCAATCCATACTAATCCTGTGCATCTGAATTGGCTGCGCCGGTGGCCATTTTATCCAGATCCAGTTCAACCGGAATGATCCAAATTGAATCCCAGTTGGTCCCCAAGAAATCCTGACCAATTGAATCCAGATCGCTCGCCACTCAATCAGTATCGGTCACCCGTCAGTCTGGATTAGCTACAATGGTTCCCAGCCAATCCCGATCAGTGGCCAGCAAATGTCTTACCCGGTAATCAGTCGGGACGGGGTCACTAGAACGGTTAATCCGACACGGGCACCGAGGCGTCGAGCAGTTTTTTTTTTTTTTTGATAAATGTATTAACAGTACAGTTGAATAGATACAGTACGTTTCCAGGGATTGTCTGGACGTCGTAGCCGACAACACGCTTCGCATAAAATGTCTACCAGATGCCGGAAACTTACATTCAAAGTCCAAAACGGGGGAAAAAAACCACGCTGGTGTGTGCCCGGATTGTTGCAGTCCTCGCACCTCAGAATGTCTCTGACGTGCCACGACACGGACAAAAAATATCAAGACCTCTCGGCTGGGTTTTGGCGACAGGAGGAGGTCCGCGTCCCGATACTTTGGTCCACTACCGGCCCAAAACCCAAAGAAGGCGTTCCGTACAAACAAAGCAGGATTGTTGTTGATTTACGTCAAATTTGCAAAAGAAGGATGAGAGCAGCGAGGGGGAAAAAAAAAAACACAAATCCCACAATCCGAAGGAAAAATGTCCAGTGCAGCAGTACCTACAAGTGGAATTTAAAAATCACCGTTCGCCATTGAAATGACGAGAAAAAAATAGAAAAAAACCCCCCACTAAAAATAGTAACTGTATTGTACAAAAACATAAAACTTAATGTAAAGAAATGTCAAAAACTTTAATGGGCGTGGCCTAACGGGTGACGACTGGTCGCTTTTGCCTACTTGCGAACTTTTCATTGGATGCCACGTTAGCCAATCCCGTCGCGCGCAGGCGCCAGTTTCACATCCTCGGCGTCGCGGCTGCGTTCACGGAAGCGTCCCCGCCGACGTTTTTTCCGATAAGCGAGCGTTTGAACCCGATTGTGGGAAAACGACAACGTCGCCACGGATGACGACGTTTCGGGTCCCTGCAGGAACTTCGGGAGTCCGTCCCGGCTGCCATCTTGACACGCTTTTTAAAGGTAACGCTACTAGCTAGCTGCGGTTTGCCGCGCGGTTGGAATGATGAAATTTACACGATGGCGTACGAGAAAGTTTTTGGGTTTGTTTTTTGTCTCCTTTCTGCATTGGGTCGTGATTTTGCTGTTATTTATATTCAATAATTGTTTTTCTCGTTGCGCTTTTTTGTCTTCGTTACGAACATGGAACAAGTTTATTTTTAAGAGTGAGTTTTGCTTTTCGCATCCGGATGGTAAAATGTGCCGAAACAACATCTGTGGCTCTATGATGTGATTTTATATAAGTGGCAGGATTTCCAGGGCATCTTGGGCAAGCGAACGCAGCATGACGACGACGCCGACGCCGGCTGGCACTCCAGCTTTGATCGTTCCGATTTCGTGTGGATTTGGATTTTAAATGACGAAACGTTCTGTCGTGAGCAAGGCCGGACCGCGGCCGTGAGGGGCGTGGCCTGGCCCCCGCTGCGGGGGCGGTGTCATCTCTGACACTTGTCGCCGGTCACACCTGTTTTGCACGAGGCACTGTGATAAGACCAAGTATTTAAATTGGAGTTTTGACACTGGCATTTGCCAGTTCGTTGCTTTGTGTTTGTGAGTCTGCTTCACCACATCCCGGGTTACTCCGCCACTTAGCTTCACAGTCATCGAACCCTGTTTTTCATTTTTGGATCCTGCTTTCTTGGACTGTGTAATTGTGCATCGCTTTAGTTAAGAATAAAACCCACTGAACATGATGCCTTTTCCCGGGAATCCTGCATTTGGGTCCAACTCCGCACCGCCGGGATGGGAGTCGTTCTGTCAGCAACAAGGGGGCGATGGAACTTTCGACGACGGGCCGACGTCGCCGCGACTGGGCGGTGCTCCCATTTTTGGCTAGCAACGCGCAGCAAACAAATCGAACAATTGACGGCTCCTAACTCGGGAAAACACCCCCCCCCCAAAAAAAAACAAGGTATCACAGGAAATGTGGTTTATGTTTAATAGCAATCAAAGAAAATCTCTCATAGTCTGTCTTTGAAGGACCCTCGGAGATGCCCAAGGTGGACCCCAAAATGGCCGCTTGGAACCACAACGGCAGACTTGTTGTGTCTTTTCGAACATGTCTTTTTGACACGTTGCCACGACAAACAGTCTTCCGCAGCCGAGGTTTTGTTTTTTTTTTTGTGGGGGGGGGGGGGCAGTGTCTTTTAAGAATAATGACGAAGAAACAAGTGGACTCCGAGTCTTCCCCACAAGAGTTCAACTTTCATCCTTAGAGGCGTCGTCCTCGGCATCCTGGTCCCGGTAGAAAGGCATCCTCTTGGCCGTGAGATTCCGACCAGTCTCCCCGTCATCCGGCGCTTGCGGAGAACCAAAAAGACGAGAGGCCGTCACGGCGAGTCCACGATGTTGGGATGTCCGTTCGCGGTCTGCTTTACCTCCTTCCGTGCGTCGGGCGGCGCGGGCGTCGTCGCCGGCGAGCGTACGCTGGGGCTCCTCGCGGGCGACGATTCGCAGACGGGCGCTCTCGAAGACGGACTTGATGACGATGGAGTCCTCGTAGATCTGCGGCGGTCGACGCAACACGGCAGTTAGACGGTGATCATCGAACTTGGCCCGTACACCAGTACCAGTGCGTGCTACGAGTTAGCATCTTCAACTTCACTCGCAGTATTAGTCACACACGGATGTCAAGTAGTTCAGTAGTTGCTGGTAGCTAGTTTTGCCTCACTAGTAACAGAAACGTTGTACGGTAGCGGCAAACAGAGTTGAACAAGAGAGTTGTTGTACCAGTGGACCTCAGTCCTTTTACAAAAAGCGTACTCGTAGATATCGATCATGCGCAGCCCCAATTGTGATCGTTCACCTGAGATCCTTCCAGGTTGTAGGTCTGAGCGTTGTGACACAGCAGGAAAACATCCTTCTCCAGGTCACCCACACTTCTGTACTTGTGGTTTCGCACTCGCTCCTGCAACGGAAACCACCTGAGCACGAGAGCGCCAACAAGTCGGGCGTCGGGACCGGCGCTCCCGCGGACGCTCACCCTGATCCGACGGAAGTCCACGGGCTTTCGGATCAGTTCGTAGTACTCGGGGGCTTCCTTCCGGGAAGGCAGCTGCACGAATCCTTTGCTGATCTGTCGACCCAAACTGGAAGGACGAAGAAAGTTGCCAGGGTGAGTCAACGACTGACAATTGCTCTGAACGCTCATGTTTTATCAAACCGAGCCCTGGTGTTCTGGGGATGTCCCACCGGAAAGAGACCCGGGGACCACCAAGGACACACTAGGGAGACTATGTCTCTCAGCTGGCCTGGGAACATCTCGGGATCCTTCCAGAAGAGCTGGAAGGATTGGCCGGGGAAAGGGAAGTCTGGGTATCCCTGCTTGAAGCTACTTCCCCGATGACCCGGATGAAATGGATAGATGGAGGCCTGAAAACCTCTAAAACTGGAACTCCGTGGTGGTTGTAAACCAAGTGCGAAGCTAACCGTTCTTATTTTGCTTTAGCAAACCAATTGTTGGTGGTCTCTGTGATCGGAGCCAACTGTCGTAGCGTAAACTTAACTGTTGTCAAGTGGGGGCGACCTCAGAGAACGGATCTGATACTCCCGACTCAGTCGGAATGTACCAAATGCCACGAGCGACTAACATCGAGCTGCTGCTACCTTGTTTTTTGGAAATCGCAACCTCGAGGAATGTAGCCGATCGCGCTATCGTTTGAGCAAAGCGCTTTAAGGCAATCGAATTCCACTGAATGCCCCGACAAAATAAAATGTCCTCACGCGTCCTTGTAGTTGACCACCATGTCCACAAGGGTGCTCAGTTGCCGGGTGAGCTCGGGCGGATTCGGGGGCAGTTTCTCGGCGGGCGGTCGCCCTCGTTTCCGTTTGACCTTTTCGCCGGCGGTGTCATCCGCCGCCGCCGTCACCGCCGCCGGCAGGGGCGGCGCCTTGTCGCATCCTTCGTCGTGTTTGCGCTTCTTCAGCCCGCCGCCATCCTCCTCCATCTTCACGCCAGTTTCCGGCTGCGGCTGGGGTTGGGGGGGGGGAGATTACCGGGAGACGGCGTCCAATTACTTAAAACTGCATTCGCACGGCTTTAGTTGCGTTTTCTACAAAAAGTTAAACATTGCAGCATTTTTGCATATCCCCCCAAAAAAGAAAAATTTAAAAAATCAGGTGATGACAAATATGTCAACACAACAAACTACAAATTACTTGTTGGTGGAAAAAAAAATGTTACCCCCCCCTATTTTTTTTAAATAATCTGCAATTTAGTAAGCTTTTGCAGACTTACTAGTGTAATATTGTGTCCATATAATAAATAATTAAATAATAGATATAATAAATAATTGTTGTGGGTGTTTGTGCATGTACACGCAATTTTTGGGGGGATAAATTTACTTTATATATATATATATATATATATATATATATATATATATATATAATTGTTGTGTTGGATATGTACAAAATTTTTTCTGGATAAATTTACTTTATTATATATATATATAATAGATAAATAATTGTTGTGGGTGTTTGTGCATGTACACGCAATTTTTTTGTGGATATTTTTACTTTATTATATATATATATATATATATATATATATATATAAAATAGATATAATGAATAATTGTTGTGGGTGTTTGTGCATGTACACGCAATTTTTTCGTGGATAAATTTACTGGAATTTTTTGTCAGATTTTGCACAAACAGTAAGTACAGTAGGATTTTTTTTTGGGGGGGGGTATTCGTGGGTAAAGGACATTTGTTGGGTATTGCTCGCTTGCTTTAAAATATAATTTGACCAAAAACTGAAATATTTGTGCTTTACTTCAGTTTTGTTTAGAAAATCAATCAATCCATGTGTTGAAACACACAGTTGAATTTTTAATAAGATTTTGGCCCCCCTCCCCCCAGCATAATAGAAAAACATCTGTAGACGAACAACATACTGTGTTATTTCTGAAATGTGAGTCTGGGGTGGTGGTGGAGGGCGGGGGGTGGGGGGGGCAGTGCCTCAGTCCGCCATATTTTGTATAGCACCCTTTTTTTTTTCTTTGTTTTTAAAAATTAATTTTTTTGGTCACCTTGCCCCACTAATCCTTTGCAGTCGTTTGTCCTCCGCGCATGCAAATTTTGATTTTCAGTCGCCGTGTCGCTCGCCTTCCACTTTGTGCTGCAACTATAGCATTTTCATTTTTTTTTTTTTATGCCTCCAAGCCGCTGATCCAATTTCGAGGTGTTCGGGCGCCCCGCCGGCGCGCAGGAAAGCTGAGCAGACAGAAAGCCGCCAGACGGCTGCACGGGACGCGCTAAAACGCAAATCGCCAAGGACGCGGATGGCGCTGTGCTGGGATGTTGGTAAACAAGCCGACTAAAGGTGGTGGGGGAGGGGTGTTGAGAATTTGGGGGGGGGGGGCGTCTGCAGCATCACCCCGGAGGAATGAAGGCGTAATCCCCCCCCCCCCTCCGGCAGTCGTCCACATCCCGCCACACCAAGCCTTGCCTCTTCCCCGACTAATCCGACTGAGATTACACTCCCCCTTTTTGCCCCCCCCCCACGCCCAATCTCTCGCGCACACCCACCCGGGAATGTTTACCTGAGCGCGGTCTGCAGGATCCAGCGCGGCGGCGGCAGCGACGGCGGCGGCGGCGGGGGAGAGAATTAGCAAGCCCGCATAGCAGCGAGCTGCTAGTCTCTTCATCAGATGATCGCTCGACGGGAAGCAGAAAGGGGGAGCATGGGGGAGGGGAGGGGAGGGGGGGGGGGGGGATAAGCACTATGTTTTCATATACAAATCAATGAGGGGGGGCAATGCGGACGCTCCGGTCTGCATCGCTTCCCGACGTCTCCGCCGGGCCCCGAGCGCGTCTGCCTCTCCCTCCGCATGCTTTCGACGTCGGGGCTCCCTTTCTTCTGGTTGCGCCCCCACCCCCACCCCCATCCCCTAGCCCCCTCCTCATCCGAGGTCCGCGTCCTACGTTGCATTCCGTCCCCTCTTAGCGGGGAAGCGGGCCCCGCGCACGCCTCCCCCCGCCGTGTAAACACCGCGACTCGTATTTCACGCCAGGAAAAAGGGCCCAAAACGGCGCAGGCGACATCTGGTTGCCGTTAAGCCGTTCGTCGTATTTTTCCATTAAAAAGAGAAGAAAAAAAAAAAAAAAAGTTGCCCAAAGTTCACGTGTGATTCCGTCGTCTGGATTTGGAAGGAAATGGAGCAAACCCGACAGGCCGACGAGATTTAACGTAAAAAAAAAACAAAACAAAAAAAAACCCAAACGATAACCGGACCTATTTTGAGCCCGATTTTTCGCCTACGACCAAAAATGGACTAAACAAGGACCGATTAAATGGGAGGAGCAACATCTCTCGTCACCTGAAGCCGCCAGTACAAACATAACAATAATCGGCGAAATTCCAGACCGATTTCTAATTAGCAGACGACCGATTATCATTGACCTCATCGATGCGATGAGTACTCTTGGTCAGGAGCAATCAGACTCAAAAACGGTCTGATAATCGGTGCGTGTGCACCAGAGGTCACATCAGCGAGGCCCTTGATAATCAGTACTTTGCTGACTCTGCTCAGAAGGGAGAAATCGGACTCTAAATCAGTCATCGAAGGTGTACGCCAGGATTTTAAACGACGACAGACGTGCGAAAAGTTGAGCTTTTGACTTTGGTCGATAGCGATCGGGCCCGAAATCGGCCCGATTGTTGGAATCTGTGTCCCCGGCTTGCCATGGCAACCCTGCAATGAGCGACTGGGTTAGATTGGGCCGATTATCATCGACCTCATCGATGTGACGAGTAAGCCCCTGTTACTCTCGTACTTTTTCAAAAACGGTCTGGTAATCGGTGTGTGTCCACCGGATTTTAGGCCATAGGTCACATCAGCGAGGCCGTTTGATAATCAGTCCTTTGCTGAGTCTGCTCAGAAGGGAGAAATCGGGCTCTAAATCAGTTTTCGAAGGTGTACGCCAGGATTTTAAACGACGACACGCGCGCGAAAACTTGAGCTTTGACGTTGGTCGATAGAAATCGGGCTCGAAATCAGCCCGATTGTTGGTATTTTTGTACCCGGCTTGAGATGGCAACCCTGCAATGAGCGACTGAGTTACATTGGGCCGATTATCAAGGCCTCTTGCCCCTTTTGCCCCGGCCGTCGGAATCCCAGAGTCCAATTCTTCCCTTTACCACAGGGGGTCGGCTAGCGCTGCGCTAATGCTAGCGCTAACAGGGCCGGTTAAAAATAAACATACAGGTAAAAATCACTGAGAGACGGCAGTAATACACTAGCGCAGCGCCAACGGGGTCAGACCGGTAAAATTCACTTCCTCGGCAGCAAGACACTAGCGCGCCGCTAACAGGGTCGGACCGGTAAAAGTCACTTCCTCGGCACATATATTCCACCGGTCTCACTCTTACCTTTTCCGCTCGAGTGCCCCCTCGAGGCCGTTAGAAAAAATGCCCAAATTAGCCGCATCGCCCGCATAAACCGGAGGGTTGAACGCGCGTGAAAAAAGTCGCGGCTCATAGGCCCGTAAACGACGGAATATTAAATATTTTCAAAGTCAATTTAGCACGTGAATGCATTCCAATCGAGTCCCGCGTCGCCTCCAGCAGACCAGCGCGTCAGTCGTCTGAGCCCTCTCAAAAAAACAACCGCTGCCTGTTGCCGTGGCAACAGCAAATTATGGGGCGGGGGGGGGGGCGCGCCGGTGTATGATTTGAATTTGATTGCGCTTGCCGGGAAGTCACGCTGGCGCTCACATCAACGCGCGCGTTTCACGACAAACACACGCGTCGCTCGTACTCGTTCTGTTTATTTCTATTGTGCAAGGCGGGAGGGTGTCGGTAATAACTGGAAAAATTGCATTCATTCTATCATAATACATTGAGCTAGCATGCCGCGAGTTTTGTTTTATGACTTTGCGGATTATTTTTAGTCCTTCTGCTGGCGGGGGGGGGGGGGGTGATTGGAACCAGGCGCCACCAACAAGAGTGATAGTTCACTAATTATTTACGCTCATATTTTTTTCAAATATCAAAAAAATGTAATAATATTGGAGGAAAATAGCACCAATAATGGGGGATAGCCCCCCCGCCCCCCCCCCCACACACACAAAAATCTGCAAATAGGAAATCTGCGAACGGCACTTGGCGGGTGTTTACTTTTATGCAACGTTCATGAAAGTTCATGAGCGTGAATCACAAATGATGGCAGATTGTTGATATTATGTCATAAAAGATGGCTTTAGCGACACTTATGAGCGCTGTTTAAGCGCTCAAGACGCCACAAAATGAAATATTTGAATGGTAAAATGAAAAAAAAAATTGCAGGTTGCAGTGATTTCATCCACGGGAAACAAATCACGACCTTCCACATTGAGGAGCCTGAAAAAAAAAAAAAAAAAGAAAGACATTTTGACTCTTTTATGAAATCATTTTTCAAAAAGTAATAAATTCCTTTGGGCGCATACCTCGGCGTGTCCTTTGGAGAAGTTGGCGTGAGCGTAGAGAAGCACGGCGACGTCGTCGTGTCCCGCCTCCAACGCGATGGACAAGGCCGTGCTGCCGTCCTGCGAGCAAAAACCGCCTTTCAGGTCTCGGGTTGCGGTTTTCAGGGCCGAGTGGCTGCGGGTCTGCCGCCATCTGCTGCGTCACGCTTGCAACACGCGTTTTCTGGCCTGACTGCAGCATGCGGGTCGTTTCTCCGCATTTTGCCGCATTTGATTTCTACTGTGCAAGTCGAGTTGTCATGATTTATTTTTTATAGAGGATATTTCCAGTGTGCGGTGACGTGTGACACGCTTGCGGGCATTGCAGGTGTGCTTATTTCTATCGTGCAAGGTGACGATGGACGTGACGAGTTGTTATTACGTGGCAAATGTGGTTGTGGTGAGCAACGGACTTTTTCATTTCCACTCTCGACAGTTTTTTTTTGTACTTATTTCTATTGTGCAAGGTGGTGGTCTTTCATTAACTGGCGAGGGGAGTGGCGGCATGGCATTAAACTATATGAAACATGACTGAACACGTTCTGGACTTTTGTTGGAGATTTTGTTGTTTGCGTTGGAGACATTCCGCCCTTATTTCTACTGTGCAAGGTGGCGGTCCTCATGGTTATCGGTAAAAAATGTGATTACATGACGTAATTGTTAAAATATTTACGACACGAATGTTTACTGTACGTCTGTGTGCGTCTGTGCATGTTGTGGACTTGTTTTTTTTCCCACTCTGCTTATTTCTATTGTGCAAGTTGACAATGAATATCACGAGTTCTTATTAGGTGGCAAATGTGGTCATGGCAAGCAACTGACTTTCTCATTTACATGGTAGACAGTTTCTTTGCACTGATTTCTATTGTGCAAGGCAGTGGTCTTTCATTAACTGGCCGCATTAATTATATGAAACGTATATTAATTAAAACGCGTTCTGGAATTTGTTGGAGATTTTGTAGTTTGCGTTGTAGACATTCCGGCCTTATTTCTACTGTACAAGGTGGAGGTCTATGTGATCAATGGTCAAGTTGTCAATGGATATCACAAGTTGTTATTACGTGTCAAATGTGTCATGCCGAGCAACAGATTTTTAGACCGTTTCTTTGGACTTATTTCTATTGTGCAAGGTTGGGGTCTTTCATTAACTGGCAAGGGGCGTGGCCACATTAATTATATGAAACGTATATTGACTGAAAAAGTTCTGGACTTTTGTTGTACATTTTGTCGTTTGTGTCGCAGCCATTTCGGCCTTATTTCGACTGTGCAAGTTGGTGGTCATTATGATTAATGGTCAAAAGCGTGATTGCATGATGTAATTAACCGCACATGTTGTGAACTAGTTTTTTTTTTTCCACGCTGCTTTATTTCTATTGTGCAAGTTGAGTGTTCTCACGATCTCGTGCGCACGTACAATATGCGGTTTTGTGAAACCGAGCCAATTGTGGATTTTTTTGGGGACCATTTGTGGCTGTGGCGCTTATTCGCGGCGTGCAATCGCGACCGACGGGCACGTCACCCACGCTGTCGGTCAGCGCGACGTCACAGTCGGGCCGGTCCAGCAGCAGCTTCACGGTGGCGGCGTGGCCGTGCTCGCTGGCGCACATCAGCGCCGTGGAGCCCTCGTCGTCCTGCGCGTTGACCGCGGCGCCGCGGGCCAGCAGCGCCCGGACCATCTCCGCGCGGCCGTGGCTCACGGCTAGCATCAGCGCCGTCTGACCGGCCTGATCGATTGACGGATTTCAAAAACATCTCCGGTGAATTCGGGACCTTGTTTTTTTTTCTAGCCTGCTTTGGTTCTAAAGCGAAACCGACCTGGCTGGCTTTGGCGTTGACGTCCCCCCGATCGAAGAGCCGCTCCACCACGGTCATGTCCTCGGCCCGCTCCGCGGCGGCCAGCGCGGCTAGCATGACGGGCGTGTAGCCCGCCTTGTTCTGCTTGTTGGCGTCGCACACATCTGCGGGTCACAACTACATTTTTAAACTCGTTAAGTGGACAAATACATTGACGCGCTCATGAAGACTAAACTGTGCGACGGTGTTTCGGTCGTCGGTTTCAAATAGAGACGCGTTTCTGAAGGGTTTCGCAGACTCCCGCTGAAAATTTGGGAGGAATGTCGTTCGCTAGGATTGTCGCATAGAAAGCGCCGATAGCCGTTTTGGTTTGAAGCAGCCATTTTGGGTGCATTTTGGGGTATTTCCTGCGGTCCTTCAAAGACGGACATACCCTAAAAATGTCATCCGATTGTAACCAAATGAGACTGAAAATGGCACAAAATGTGACTTTTTTGGCGCCGACGTTGTGGTGGCTCGTCATAAAACGCGGAAGAACTCTGCTAACTCCACAAGGTCGGAGCCAAAAAGAAATTTGGACAAAGATAATCCCTCTTTCCCGGACACGCTGGCACCAGACGCTGAACCGAACGCGGGAACAGTACCGGCATCCAGCAGCTTCCGGACCACGCCGAAGTTGGAGTGCGACACGCTGTAGTGCAGCGCCGTGTTGCCGTTGCCGTCGGCCATGTTGGCCACGTGTCGCAGCAGCGAGGGCGAGATGACGCGGAAGCCGGACAAGTAGTCCTCCACGGAATCGGCCGAGGCCGACTTGGGGCTGGACACGGAGAACCACTCCTGCTGGACCGTCTGCGAGCAGTCGCGCTGCGGGGGAAGACAACACGGCAGGCGATGAAACGCAGTCACTCGCTCACGTCCTAAACCTGCGGAGGTAGTTATTAGCGGTTTTTTTTTGGGAGTGGGGGGGGGCAGTCAGCAAATTTTGCCAACCACGCGCAGTGACCAAAACTAAATATCGTCACAGTTTATTGTTGCCCATCTGGCTAGCGTACGAATTTGACATGTGGGAGCAATCGGACGAGATCTCCATGGATAGTTTGGACTCAAGGAATCAAATCGGCTAAAACGGCTGTAAGATTAGCAGCCTCAAACCAAAATGGCCGCCTGCTGGGGCATGGATTTTTTTCAAACTTTTAATTTTTTGTGGGTCTATTCACGATAGACAAGCCTACCCTATTGTATGTCGCCTAGTCCAACTGGTTTCGGGGCAGAACTTGAAGTTTTGTGTTTTATGGCGACTTCACCACCCACCCATCCATTTTCTGCCTCTTCTCCGGGTCGGGTCGCAGGGATACCCCAGACTTCCCTTTCCCCAGCCACTTCTTCCAGCTCTTCCGGAGGGATCCCGAGGCGCTCTCAGGCCAGCCGAGAGACATAGTCTCTCTAGCGTGTCCTGGGTCATCCCCGGGGTCTCTTTCCGGTGGGATATACCCGGAACACCTCACCAGGGAGGCTTCTGGATCATATGCCCCACCCACCTCATCTGGCTCCTCTCAATGCGGAGGAGCAGCACTGAGTCACCCCCGACCCCGGATGACCAAGCTTCTCACCCCTTCTCCAATGGAGAGCCCGGACACCTTGAGGAGGAAGTAGCTTCACGCAGGGATACCCTGACTTCCCTTTCCCCAGCCACTTCTTCCAGCTCTTCCGGAGGGAGACATAGTCTTTCCGGCGTCTCCTGGGTCGTCCCCGGGGTCTCTTTCCGGTGGGATATACCCAGAACACCTCACCAGGGAGGCGTCTGGATCAGATTCCCCAGCCACCTCATCGGACTCCTCACAATGCGGAGGAGCAGCGTTCTCTAAGGGAGAGCCCGGACACCCTGCGGAGGAAACTCATTTCGGTTCCTCGTATCCGGGATTTTGATCTTTCGCTCACGACCCACAGCTCGTGCCCAAAGGTAGGGGTAGGGTAGGAACGGAGATCGACTGGTAAATTGAGAACTTACCACTCACAGGTAATAAATGTATGTAATACAAATTTGCATCATCCATCTGTCCACCGTAGTACAAGTGGTTCAAACCTAGTCGCAACCGACAAAATCTCTTGGGCAAGTTCCGCTTTGAAGAACTCGTGGAAAACTCCCAAGTGACCCTACAATAGCCGCTTCGGACCAAAATGGCCGCCTTACGAAGTCTTCGCGGGAACGGATGATTGACGGTTTTTTATTTTTTTTTCGGGGGGGGGGGGGGCGTCTGGGGATACTCGAGCTATCACAACCACAGCGCACACTTTTGCATTTTAGCGTCGACGCTAGCATAAGCTCACCAGCTCCCTGCTCGGCAAGCGCTTGCCGTCGCTCAGGTGCGTCTTCAAGGCCTGGCAAGCCGACATCATCTTCTCGCTGAACTTGCACCTGGAAACACGAGGCAACTTCACGTAGGCACTTTTCATCTGTTCCCAACCGTCCAGTTTCCTCATTTCATCGCGTTTCTCTTAGCTTAGATGTTTGTTTTTAACTGGCCCTGCTAGCGCCGCGTTAGCGTTAGCGCCGCATTCGCATTAGCATTGCTGTGTTACTGCCATATCTCAGGGATTTTTACCGGTATGTTTTTTTTTTAACCGGCCCTGTTCGTGCTGTGCTGCCGTGTTGCTACTGTGTACACTTCCGCGCCTCATATTTAAAACCGCATCATTTCTTTTGTTCTTGTTTTCTTGATGGCGTTTCCTTTCATCTCAATGAGGAAATATGATTTGTCATCTGAATGCTTTGAGTTACCACCTTTAGAAAGGAACGAATTAAACTCGCATCTCAAGGCGTCGCTGTATTTTAACTTTCACTGGAAAGTGCAGATTATTTTTACTTCCAGGTCTTTTCAGGAAACAATATCTATTCTTTTGATTTAATTTTTTTTTGCGGTGCAACATATTTTATGTTATTGAAAGTTTTTTTTTAAATAATATTGCATTCTGTCTGTTTCAATTTACATTTATGTTAACAAATGTTTTGTTTTAATTTGTTCAATAAATTACTGTATGAATCTATTTTTTCAAATGCTCCAGATTTACGATAAGGCACAATTGTTTTTTTTTTTATTATTATTATTTTTAATCATATTGATGGTTTCTATAATTGGGACGAGAGCGTAGCGGAAATTGGATGCTAAATTCCCCAGCGAAGGCCCCCCCCCGTCCGTCCGTCCCACCGCTTTGGATGCACGAGAGCGCCCCCTGGAGCACGGCTGCAGCTTTACCTCTTGGCGATTTGCGATTTTGCCGAGCTTTTGGGGGCCTTGCCGGCGATCACACCTCGAAGACGCCTCGCCGGGGTCACGTCCGCGGGAGCCTCCCTCGGCTTCCTTTCGGGGGGGCACCGGTCCGCCTCGTCCGGGCCGTCGGCGGCGGGCGGCTTGTGAGGCGGGTTCAACCTTCGTAACGGAATGCTGAATGGCACGGGTTGCAAAAGTTCGCACACCCTGGACGTAGGCAAAACTACTGACGCTTGTGTAAACGAAAGCCCTCTAATAAAAGTAGAAGCGCTTCCCGGCGCCGCCGATGAACGCCGGTGCAACGCCGCAGGTCAAACGTACACGCAAAAGACGCCCAAAGTACGACGTACCCGCTGGCCGCCTTCATCAACCTGAGGTTTTTCCTTGTGTTGCTGCAGCCTTGCTCGCCGTTTTCCTTCTTGGTGGCCTTCCGCGGGACAACGAAGGGTCTTCCTCCATCTACGCACGCGATAAATTCAAGGTCAACAACTTTATGAATTATTTAATACAACGCCGCTGCTTTTCGCTCTCATTTGCGTCTGCTTTTCTGTTTTTTAAATGATTTTTTTTCATTGCCATTACTGACTTTGAACTGCGTGTATCTCGGCTATTTATTAATACATGTACTATTTTTTTTTTTGCAACATAGAATGTTGCTGCTATTCATTCATTCCCGTATATCGTGTCTATTATTAATGTCCGGTTTGTCTCTTGTTGTAAATAATATGCTTACTATAGTATAATTACATGAATGGTTTTTAAATATGTACAACATTGATGGCAATTTTCGCCGTTATTCACATATTCAGCTTGGAATTGCGATCCAGATTTTATATTTATATATATACACACACACACACACACACACACATAAATATATATATATATATTTATATGTGTGTGTGTGTGTGTGTATATATATAAATAATAAATAAATAAATATATATATATATATATATTATATATATATATATATATATATATATACAGGGGCAATTTTTAATGTGTCCAATTAAATGCGTGTTTTGGGGATGTGGGAGGAAACCAGAATGCCCGGAGAAAAACCACGCACGCACATGCAAACTCCGCACAGGCGGGTCCGGGATCGAACCCTGTGAGCTTTCCAGCCGAGCCACCGTGCCGCCTCCACTGCATCTCCAAAAGCAAAAAAAAAAAAAAAATCACCACTTTTGTTGAGCTGTGAATATTGCATCGTCAAACCCAGCAAGTTATTTTTAATACTTTATACCGGTCAATAATTTTAAGAAATGACCTACCCCCGTGGTGGAACGACCAACAGTATCAATTTGTGAAAAAATATGAAAAAAAAAACCATATTTAGGCAGCTCAATGCCAGCGATAGTTTTATTTTTTTGCTGCCGACTTTTACCGGCTATATTACTAAATCTTTTTTCTTTTTTGCTCCATTTTGCTACTTGTTGATGTTTTTCTTCTTCTCCTTCTCAATGTGAGTTGTGCCTTTTCGTGCATTGCGAAAGAGAACATTTGCACCGGCGACCGCTTCTCGCTCCCCGGCCGAGACGTTTCAGTTTTTAGGCCCTGGACCACAAATTGCCGTGCGGCCGGACGGCTTCCAAAACCAGACAACATTCCAAACATTGCGCGTGTCCCCGAGGCGGCCGCTTCCTCCAGAGCTAAAACGGTACGTTGGAGTCAGGCGTGGGAATGGAAAAAGGCAGAATTTTCCAACCGCCAGGTGATGTTTTTTGTGGCGATTTACGGTTGTTTACCTCTCGCGGCGGACGACGTCTGTTCTTCCAAGAGCTGTATCATCCTTTTCACCTCCGAGTCGAAGCCGCCCTGCTGACAGGACTTGCAGGAGTCAGCAGGCGGTTGAATTCCTCCGTCAGCTGCGGCAGAGAAAGGATGACGAGGGGCCTTTTTTAAAAGGGCGAAGCAAAAAGTATTCCACACGTCCAGTACGTGCATGTCATATGCTAGGTTCAAGCTTTCAGCTTCATTTTGCGACTTACTGTACGTCTGAATTGAGTGAAATCGTGTGACCCGAGTCCCTTACGGGGTCGTAAAGAGGGTCCTCGATTTGCGACACACGATGTCTCCAAGTTACGAACTGGAAGACTGAAATTTAGGTTGCGTCATCGGTGAACAAGACTCTGTCGTAAACCGAGGATCCTCGACACGAAGATGAATAAATATATCCGAGCAAAAGATCTACCTGAATCCAGTGGACCTTCTTGAGGTGCAGTTTTTGGGCTGGCTGATAGTGATGAGCTGGTTTTCTGCTCAGTAAAACCGTCAGTTGGAGGGCCGGTACACAGCTTGAGTACCGCTGGTATCTTTTCTACGCGACCGTCCACCTCTGAATTGGACTGAGGCAATTCAATCGGGTGATCGGCTGCAACGTTGGAACCCGACAGATCCCGTATTCTCCCTTCCCCGACGCCGACGCTTCTAGTCTTCACTGGGTCAGGTAGATGGGATGGTCCGGAGGCCATGTTTTGGGTTTTAAGGCCGACCAGGAAGTTCTCATGAATGCTTGTGAATCCAACACCGAAGTCTCGGGTATTTGGCTTTGGGACATTTTCTTCCGGGGGGCTGGTTCCGACACCAACCGTGCGTGTCTTCAGGATGCACTTGACGTCTTTGACCCTGTTCCCGACTGATACTGTCCTGGCCGCAGCGGTCTTGGCGGTGTTAGCGTACTTGTTTTGGCTTTTGAGGACGGCATTTGTGCTGGATTCCACGCTGACGGCTTGTCTTGTGTTTGTGAAACGAGAGACGGAGCTGAATGCGGTGTTGGTACGCTGGGACGTTGTCTGGGGTGACGCCACGAGTCCAAGAGCTAAACCTTTGACCGGATCTGTTGTTACGCCCCGAGAAACCGTGGCCTTTGCCTGGCGGATGATTACATCCACAGAGCAGTCTCCGCATGCGACTGATTTGACTTCTTTCCGTGCCAGATTCTGCCACGGTACCTCCGTGTTGCTTTCTGCATCTCTAATCTTCACTTCCGCTCCGACTCCTTGGGAGATAGTCGAAACGTGGAGCCCGACGCCCTTCTCCCTGGTTTCCACGCATTCTCTAACCTCCCAGCGGCTCATCGCTAGATCCGGCCCAATGCAGACGTTCTTCAACTCGGGGCCACAACACGATACTGCCACGTTCTTCACCGGAATAGGTTCCCCAGCGCCGGCGTCTTTGAGCTCAATGTGGTTTCCGACCCCTTGACTTTTGGTTTCTGGGCTGGCCTCGGACGGCCCGGCGGAGGAGGCTTTGTCCACTCGGTTTCTGGCCTCCGCAGCTTGAAGCTCCAATTTCAGACGGCTCATCTCAGCCTGGAGAGAAGATTCTTTCAACTCCGCTTCCAAGTGAATGTTTTTCTGCGTTAGGGCAGCGATAACTTGTTGTTGGGTTTGAATCTCTGCTTCTAATTCCGCGTTACGTTCAAGTTGAATTTGCGGTGCAAGGGAAGTATGACTGTGTTCATTCAGGGCTTCTATGTCAAGTGTCTTGTCATTCCCGTGGCAATGGCTTCTTCCTTGCCATGTTGGATAATGTCCAGTCTTGATGGCTCTTTCCAGTGCCAACATCTCCTGGTCTCTGTCGTTGAAGTCAGAGCTGTCCCTCTTTCCTTTGACTTGCCCTTCCTCTGTACTCCCCACCTTAGTTTGTGTCTCGAGTTGAGAAGCCAGTTGCCTCTTTTCCTCCTGAAGGACCGAAATCTTTACCTTGAGCAAGGGAATGATCTTCACTTGCTCTTCCAGCTCCCTCAGCTTCTGCAGAGCCACCACCATTTGATCACGGACATTCAGCAGCTGCGTGGGGCCGAGACTGGAAACCGGTGCGCTTCTTCCGGATCCCTGGGGGCTTGACCGGAGGCAGCCTGTGCTGCCTCTGCCTCCCAGCGAGGAGCCACGGAGTCCCTCCGTATCGCTACCGACGCTAGGAGATCTGCCGCCATTGTTGTCGTCATAAGCACCCAAACCGGTGAAGCGAGAGAGAGAACCAGGGGAGCTCACTCCACCGAAGCTGGCCAGTCGGCGGCGGATACCGAGAGAGTGGCTTGTCGACTCCTGCTCCAAGTTCAGGCGTTGCTCGGAAATGGTCTGCTCCAGTAAGGGGTTTGGATTTTGCGAAGAAGCTCTTGCAGCAGGTAAGGACTTTAATTCACTGCCGCGATCCGGTCCGTCAATTCTGGAAGAGTGTTTATCGGCCGCGGATCCATGCGGTGGAGGGAGCGGAGGTCGACCCAGGAGTCTTGTGTCATCACTGCTGGACGACGACAGGGACTCCGCGGAATGCCACTGGCCGGACGAGATGCCGCTTTGCGTTTTTTCCGCATTGTCAACGGCCGCTCGAGGCCTCCTCTTGAGGCTTAGTCGCTTAATGTTGACAGTGTTTTGGAGACCCTCGGAGAAGTCCAGCGGACGACCGTTGTCCGTAACCAGGTAGTTAAGAAGGGCTTAAGTGGAGGACCAGTTACGACTCTGGCGAAACAAAACGTAGCAAGCCTTATCGAGGTTGCACAGAAAATGAAGCAACTTCATGCGCCTTCAAGCCTTACCTCGGTACTGCTCAGCCTCCCTCTTTCAAGTGGCCTTTTCATCTATCGCAACGCTTTTGAACGTTGCATCCCCGAGGCCGTCCCACACAGAGAGGAGGAACGGCAAGCCGAGGAGGGTTTGGCCGTCCTGCGCAAACTGTTTTCACCAAGAACCATCCCCAAAATGTCATGTCTCGCTACGCGGACCCGATCCACTCTATAATTACTGCTCAAGTTTCCCGCTTAGTGCCAGCTGCTGCTCTTGGCTTTTGTCTCATTACCACAGACAAAGTTTGGAAGCCATTTCTCAACTTTTAATTTCATTATATATATATATTTAAAAAAAGTTTCATTTGGAGGCTTACGGTATGTTTGCGTTGTCTTGAACACACAAAATGCACTCCATGTTGTCTAAAAACAGCTGAAGCCGACGGCTTTTTGCGCCACAAGTGTGTTCCTCGCCATCCACAAAGATCTGCGCGTCACAACGTAACCATCACCGTCGCGTTCTCCGAGAGCATCGAACTTGCAACCTCTGCGCGGTTCTCGCAGCACATTTGGCAGCTGTGCACGCCATGCTCGCATCAAGGAACATTTCAGTCTTTTTTTTTTTTTTCTTTTTTAATAAGTATCTTTGGTCATGTCATTATCCAAGCTGCTTATCCTCACAAGGGGTGCGGGAAGGCTGGAGGCTATCCCAGCTCGCTTCAGGGGAAAGGTGGACTACACCCTGAACTGGTCGCCAGTCAGTCACAGGGCGGATATCGACATCATCGCTGAGCGGGAATTAAACCCGCGCTGCACGCAACAAAGTCAGGCGTGTGTACCACTACACCATCAGTGACTCCATAAGTATCTTTTACTTGAATAAATATTTTTCTTAAATAGTTTTGACATCCATGGCAACACACAAGCGCACAGCAGCGCGGTCCTCACAAAGCGCTGCATAGGAGAATTAAAGAAACAGATTTATGATAAAAATCCGATTTTTGGAATTTTGCTTTTTCGTGCACGTATCAAGTTAAACATTGTTGTTGATTAATGTATGTGAGTTAACCTAAAAAAAGAGACTTTGGTTAACTTGAAATGAATCTTTCGAAAGTAAAAGTTATTGGGATTCGTCATCAAATTGTAGTTTGTCTTGCTGTTTGGTAAGGATGAATAACGTGAGTTATTTTTAGATAAATCGCAGAAACAAAATTAGCAGAGCAGACTTCTTAACCCACAATTCAACGCGTGTTGTCGCACGGTGATGACGTAAGAACATCGCTCCAGCTTTGCGTTGATTGATGAAAATCACTCTCGGAAGCGATTTAACGGTGTGTAATATTCGCTATACTATATTGAATTGTGTTGTGTATGGTTCTTAACTTGTCAATAATGGCATGTTGCTAATAATTGAAGGCGACGCCATGTAAATTACGCTATGTTTTCATTCTGGACGAGTAGCTAGCTAAGCTAGCAGTGGCACTCTTTGCTAAACCTTTTTTTTTTTTTTTTTCCCCAAATTGTTTTCCTTGTTTTCAATTTTCTTTTAATTGTCGTGCTCTTGTTAGACCTTCGTGCCACGATGTCCCAGCAAGCGGGACCACCTTCTGCCGAATCCCCGGTTCTGGTGGTCACCGCCAACGTGCAGAAATACGCCACCAAGAAGAAGAAGATCCTGAACGCCGAGGAAAGTGAGCTGTACGAGCTCAGCCAGGCTGCGGGGGTCACCATGGACCAGGAGGTCTTCAAGTGAGTCTGACGGGAACCAAATGTCGTTTTTTAATTGATATTTCGGCACGTCCAGGCACTTGAGATATGGGAACCGGTCGAGAACCTCACACGTGAAAAGACCAACCATTTAGAACCAAGGCCAGAAACGGCAAAAGAATATTAGTAAAGTTGCATTTTCAGAGCTGCAATCCCATAGAAATTGCCCTCTTGAGCAATTTAGCTGATTTTACATTTTCTACAAAATTTCCAAGAACATTACTGTGGGAGTTATTGCAATATGTTATGCAATAGGGTAAAAATAATTATGTATACTTTTTTTTTTTTTCTTTTGAAATTGTGCTTTTTTTCTTGTAGGGCAGGGCAGTCCACATAAATGCTCATAGGTAGTACATCTCTCCACCAATTTAAGAATATTCGGGGTTACTTTTTTTAAAACAATTCTATGGGCATCAATTATTTGTTTTTTTTTTTTTTGTTTGTTTGTTTTTTTTGCTTTTGGCGGTTGGGCCCGGAATATCCCAAAGACATAAATCTGTACTGGAAAAGTACTTTCCATCTACTTCTGTTGTCTTCTGTTGAATTTGTGGGAAAGTAAGTAAAAAAAGAAAAAATGAATTAGACAAAAGACAATCAGCGATAGTAAGGCATATATTGCAAATTTTCGTGCAATTTCTTTGGAACAATAAGTCACATAAATCAAATGCGAAAATGTCCAAACTGCTCATTGACAAAATAAGACAAGTGCCGAGAATCGAGAACGACATTGTGGGGATCGGATCCGGTCGGGTGGTTGGAAACACTTTGTCCCGCTCCCGCTGACGCCCACGTTGACCGTCTAGGATCATTGTGGACTTGCTGAAGATGAACGTGGCCCCTCAAGCGGTCTTCCAGACTCTGAAGGCCATGTGTGCCGGCCAGAGGGTCCCCGAGAGCGACGCCGGCGGCGTCCCCTCGACGAAGGCAGAGGTCAGAGGTTAGTACTCGTTGCGCTGTTCAAAACGGAGGCCTGGTCGTTCGACCGCTTGTGATCGTGCGACTAATCGTGATTGTTCTCCCCCCTCGACCAGATGAAAGTCTGAGCTCCGGGAAGAACCCTAAGATGCCCGCGGGTGGCCCCGCCGCGGCCGGTTCCCGGACCGCCAGGGTGGGCGGCAAGATGGCATCCTACGGCCCCCAAGATGCCGGAAGCGCTCCTCACGCTCAAGGTCTTGCCCAAGTGTTTATTTTTCGCCTGCTGTCGTCGCAGTCCTGATGATTGTGTGTTTTGTTGGTGCACACAGTTCCGAGGTCCCGGGTTCAATCCCGGACCCGGCTGTGTGGAGTTTGCATGTTCTCCGGGCACTCCGGTTTGCTCCCACATCCCAAAAACATGCAACATGAATTGGACACTCTAAATTGTCCGTAGGTGTGATTGTGAGTGCGGCTGCTGTTTGTCTCCATGTGCCCTGCGATTGGCTGGCGACCAGTTCAGGGTGTACCCCGCCTCCTGCCCGTCGACAGCTGGGGTAGGCTCCGGCACTTCCCGCGACCCTTGTGAGGATAAGCGGCTAGGCAAATGGATGGATGTGTCATTTAGAAATTGAGGTGTTGACGAAATAAGCATGTTTCATTTGGGAAAACTCTCCAACAACAACTGTAATAATAATAAGAATGTTAAGCCATTTTTACATAGCGCTGTATGATTTGTAGTGCATAAAAACAAAAAATTCCAGGAGTCCAAAATGTTTATGCTCCACGTCGCACTGTGCTAAAATGATAAATGCGGGAAAACATTCAATCGTGGTGCGATTTATAAAGAGTAACGAGAGTATATTGGACTCCTTCACTGATATTTTATAACGCCGAAAGCCTTCAGCGAATCAACACTTTGGGCACGGTGGAAGCGTTCCCCCATTTTTGGAGCGTTTGCGCGCCCCCCCCCCCCCGGCCTCACCCCTTCACATTTTTTTCATATTTTCTTGCGGTTCATCAGCAGGCCCCCCACCCCACCCCTTCACATTTTTTTCATATTTTCTTGCGGTTCATCAGCAGCGCGAAGCAAAGCGACGTCGTCGAACCCCGCCGACAAGGCGCGGGAGGGGTCTGGCCAGCGGGCGCAGCGCCAGCCCAGCGCCAGCAGGGGGCAGAAGACCAAGAGCTCAGGGAGCAGCAGCTCCTCGTCGCAGATGTGACGCAGCAGCGGTCAAGTCCAGCTCGCTCGAAAGTATGCGAACCGCTGATGGTGTCAAGCAACCTTTTGAGGCGAGGCCCATATTTCACGTCGGTAAAGCGGCCCTCTCTCGAATTTTGAATCGTGCAAAAAAAACTACGGCGGCCTTTTCTAAAAGACTCGCAAAAGACTGAGGACTGCACGACATTTGAGGCCGCGGCGCGCGGCAGCCATTAATGAAAATGGCCGACTTCCCGCCACCCGCCAGAAGTGGCGCAGCGCGACGCGGTTGGGAATCACGGCTCCGCATTCCCGACATTATCGAGAAAAATCATGGAACATATGACAGATGTGCACTTAGCGTGCGAGTCTTTCCATATTGTGCAACAAACTTTTCACAATAAAATTTAAAGTGAGTTTTTTTTTTTTTTGTCCCTTGTTGTTATTCTCATTTGTTAGAATTTTTCTTCAAAAGGGATTTTTATTTTTTTGTTGCTTTGTCGAATTTTGTTCCCAATACGATCGGCCGAAATGACCGCGACTGACGAGCCGTTTGTTAGCTTTGATTTGGATTTTGGTGTTGCGTGACTCCGTTGTGGTGCTGAACTTCCATATTGCATATTCTGCAATATTGCTCTTGTTTTAACTTACACTTCCTTTCATTTCTCGCCAGTGTTTGTTTGACGAGACGATTACATTAATTCTTCCCAAAAGATTTTTTTTTTGGGGGGGGGGGGGGATTTGACTGGTGGGATTTGCAGCCTTATGTCATGTTCCCCATTATTATGCAGATGACATTTTTGCAAATTTTCCGTCAGAAAAAAATGTTTAAATAATGTGATAAACCATTAGTGGATAATTTCAATATTTTGAAACAAACTATCCAATGTTTGTGGTATTTTTTTTGTAAGTAAATTGAAATGCACTGTTCTTTTATTATGTACAAAACATTTATAGGTTGCAGGGAATTTGAAGTATTCATTTTGTTGAATATGCAGCAATAATTTACTGAAACTGAAAGTTATTTGGAATTGAGAAACTTTTAACAAGCCAAAAACTGGGAAGCTTTTAGAGCGTTTTTGCATGAATTTCTACGCCGTCCACATATGAACAAATTCTGCTCTTACTGGTTGATATTTGCATTGACTGTTTAGGGAAATGAGAGAAAAATGTAATTCGCGTGACAAATTGGAATGCGGTGCATCTTCCGAAGCTCAACTTTTGAGCCTCCTTCCTCGCCTGAGCCGAATGGCTCATTTGTACCACATGGGGGCAGTAGAATAACGTCGAAATCAGGCACCCCCCCCCCCATTCTTGTGTGGCCCCTCCCCCACTTTACGTGCCCAAATTGTTGCAGGGATCCTTCTTGATTGGAGTGAAAGTGGAGCTGAACTGGATGTTTTGTTTGTCTGCTCGTGTGTGCGTAAATGGAGAGGCGGTATGCAGCTCGAGGGGTCATTTTAAAGTCCACGGGCCGCCCGCCTTTTATGTGGCCGTCCATCCTGTTTATATGGCCCTGCCTGTGCACATTGATAGCGGCGCGGCTGTAATTGATGGTGCCATATTGCCGCGGCGTAGCCGGTTTAATGGGCCTTGACGGCGCGAAAGGGGACCGCGGCACGGGACTCGAGCTTAACCCTTCCCGCGCCTCGGCGCCGGCTCCTCGCAAAAGCAAAAAAAAAAAAAACGGGGCCCCGGGCGATTTTTTTTTTTTTTTTTTAGCGTGCCGCCGCTCACCGCGACGGCCGCTTGCTTCATGATCAAGGAAGCGCAGACGCCCCTCTGACTCCGCTTCCGTGAATAAACAGTCGCCAGCTGTCGCCGCTCGCCTCCGTTGCCGCTCGCAGGCGGCCCGAACGTGTTTGACAAAGCCGGTAAACGGCCGGGAATTTATTCCGGGCTGGTCGGGCTGCGGGTCCCCGTGTCGCCTCCGGGGGGCAGTGTGGCCCCGACAGGGTGGGATAGCGACCCACCCCGCCGCCGCCCCCAACCTCCCCTGCATCCGTCCACCACGCCTGGCTTTTTGGATGAGTTTATTTTCTTATGAGGAAATTTCACTTCTCCATTAAATATAGGACGCTATCACACACTCCTGCATATCACGGACCCGCGCGCCGTGCACGCCGTTAATCAATAGAAATGACCAAATCGGCCTCTTCGGCCCCATCGTCCGCGGCGAGCCAGGCGGCGCCTTTTAAAGAACGACCCCCGTTCGAATCGTTAACGTAAGCGCTCCGACACGTCGGATAAAACAAGCGCCAAGGAAGGCGGCGTCGTCGGCGCTACGCTTTTCGGGCGCCGGCGTCCAATATTGACACGGCAGCTGCAGATGTGTCAGAGATACCGCGGGTCCATTTTGCACCGGGGTGTAAAAATAGCTCATCCCATTTCGGTCGGCCTAATTAGAATCGCGGGCGAGCAGGAGTCGATCCCAGCTGGCGAGAGAAGTGGGCTATGCCCAGGACTGGTTGCCAATTATCGTCCCTCGCGTCCCCGTTTCTGCGCAATTTAGAGCGGGGGCCGCCCGTCTTTTGGATTTGGAAGCTACGGCTTGGGTTCTGATTAATGCGAAGAGTTTGCCGAAGGAACAAAGCCTCGATTTCGAACGAAAATTTGGAGACGGTACTCGATCGCCGCCGACAAAACCCGCAAATGACATAACAGACCAGCTGACCCATGACGCTCTTTGTTGTGACTTGCCACACCGCTGAAAAAACCCGGAAATGACTTGATGCGCGCGGCGCAACTCGCGCACTTTTGTTATTCTGTATAACGCAGCCTCTGTACACAGACGTGTCCCGGTAGTGACTGCTGTTTTTCTTCTTCTGGAGGACTACCGTATTAACCCCCAATCGTGGCTCCAAAGAAGCCAAGTCGCTTCTTTAAAGTTATTCTGCACTTTTGTTCATAAAAAAAGTTTACAAGGCTGGGGCCCGAGTCGCTACAGATACGACAACCTAGCCTACTCGACTACTAAAGCATACATTTTAAGCAAAAAATAAATATATTTCTTCAATTATTTTGTTATATAAAGTGTTTAATATATACATGTATTTCTACTATGCAGTTTATTATCAGGAAAAGCAAAAAAAAAACAATCTTTTAGGGTTGGAACGCATTATTTCTTTTTCCATTCATTGTAATGGGAAGCATCGATTCGGTTTTCGAACAAATCGAGAACTGAGGCGTCACTGTGCTGAACAATATTCATATTGAGTATGTGAAAATAAGGATGCAATTAACGATTTAAGGAACACAGATTCGATTCTCTGTACTTTTATGTGAAGTCAAAATGGGCGAGAGAACAACGGGCACGACAACAGTTCTATGGTCAACCGTAGAACTCGCTTCTCGATGAATCTCTGCAAGTGTTTACATTTCTGGTGATCGCAAAGTCCCTCGACTTGTGAGTTGTTTTTAGAAGACGGCTGCCGGCCGCTCACGTGGTCCGCGGGGGCAACCCGGTGACCCCCCGCGGGCGCTGGGCCGGACCGGTGACCCGCAATTTCGATTCTTCAACGAACCGAAGCTGACGCCGCGTGGGCGACGAGGTGCAACCCCCGCAGCCTTTGACTGCCGTTTCCGAAATCCAGCACAGTACAGTCTCTGTTCTCAAATGTCCCTGTTCTGGAAAAAAATCGGTTTTCGAATGAAAATTTCCAGATTTATTATTTTTTTTTGCTTCTGCTTTCGAACCAAAATCGGTACTCGAACGCCCCCAACAAAACCCGGAAATAACAGAACGCGCCCGGCCAGGCCAGTTGACCCACGACGCGCTTTGTTGTGAAAACCCCGAAATATAACGCGCGCGGCGGTTGATTCAGTTTTCAAACAAATGAGTCCTCGGACCGCCTTCCTTAATGGATTGTGGTCCAGAACCGAGGTTGGACTGTACTAAAACACATTTAAGTCTACTTTATTTCTACAGCACACAAAAAAAAAAAAAAAACTGCTAACAAATTGCTGTTTGCAATAAAGGTTGAACATCAAGCACAAATTCATGAATACATAAAATGTTCCTTTTAAAAAAACCAAAACAAAACAAAAAACGAAAAATACTTCTTTGAAAAGTTCTGCAGTACGTCTTGTGTGTCTTGGACCAAACTGTCGCTGTGCTTGTTTGCCACCTGCTGTGTCGAAATGGAATTGGAGGGGAGGGGGGTGGGTGGGAAATGGCCGTACTGAAGCAGTCTGCAAAGGAATAACGTCAAACTTTTTGAAATCCTATCCCGAAGATTAGCAAATGTATAGCAAATACTCGCAGACAATAAGTACCTGTACGCTGCCTCATTCTCGTACCTGTGCAGAATATATTTTACTATGCAACCTTGTAAACCCTTTGTCTGTATTTGCTTTTATTCCTCTGGTGTTGTCCTGCAGTTTCACAACCCAAATATGTATTTTTTTCTTGGCTGTGCTTACATTTGTCCATTCGGGTATTATATGAACGCAATTCAACGTTATTTTCCTTCAAAACTGCGAGTGGTTTCGAATTTCACCTGGCGGTTCTGTTTCTTAAGGGCGTCCGCGGCAATTCGCACGACACAAGACGGCGTCAAACGAGCAAGCGCGTCGATCCGTGATGCTAATCGAGCGTCACCGGGCGGCGTCGCGCGGGTGTGCCGAATGATGCGGCCGGCCGGGGTCGCGCGCAGTCTTCCGCGCGTGCGGCCGAGTGCATCGGCATCCTGTTTTCTCGCCCGGCGCTGCTCCCCCCTCCCCCTCCCCCCCCCCCCAACCCCCATCCTTCCTTCCTTCCTTCCTTCCTTCCATCCTCCTCACCGGGGCCCGCCTGCAGATTGGCTATTTCCCGCGGCCCGGCCGGCCGAGCTCTTATCAGCCGGGCCGAGTGCTGATTGTTGCTGTGTCTCTCAGGCTGACTGACAGTCGGCGCGCCGGCGTGCTGAAATGGCTGATTTGGTCGGTGTTTGTCTGCGCCGCCTTATCGGCAGCGCTTATATTAACTGCCGTGACAGTGTGCGCCGGCAGTCTCGCTCCATCTCGGAGCAGAGGATTGCTGAGGGGGGGGGGGGGTGCCACACGGCTCCGCCCGTGGTCCCTGCTGTCTTTATCCGCTACTCTGTGTGTTCTTGCTCTCAAACCGCCGGCCTGCAGCTGCTTTGTCGGCACAGCTCCATAAAGGTCCCATTTTCTTTTTTTTTTTCTTTTTTTTAATCCCTCCTAAAATATAAATAAATCAATCAATACAAAAATTTTGAGGTATCACACCGCTGGCCCCTTTCACCCCGGCTGTCAATTTCTGGCTTTATTCAGCCGGGCCCTTTCACAGCGTCGCTGTTCCGTGTGATAGGCGCCGACGCAAAGCGGACCGGATGAGTTTTCTGGCTTTTCGGGGACAGTAACAGAAGCGGGACGGCGGCCGTGTGAAACGGGACGCCGTATCCTCGTCGGATTCGGTCCGAATTTAGACTTGCGCACCGTAGATTGTGCCGCAATTTGCCGGGCACCCCGAGGTCTTCTGGAAGCGATACGGCATGATTAACAGAAAGAACTAGCGGCAGAGATGATCCGGCACTAGTATCCAGTAATACTAGTTAATATGTATATATATATATATATATATATATATACTAGAATAGTACCTGTGAGTTTTGTTTGTGTGTGTTGCTGCTCTTTGTGTGCTAAATAGGTTTTGTTCATAAAGTTCAGGTTTATAATGAGCATAATGTCCATATTTATTTCTGTTAGCCCACCTATGGTCTTTCGTAATATTAGCTTTAAGATAGCAGACGCTCATGACATGAAATAGGGTTTAGTTCAGTGATTGCCAACCTTTATGGCACCAAGGCACATATTTTACAATTGAACAATCCAGCAACCCGCCAAATACGTCACGAAAGGTGGATACATTAATTACCGCATGTACCGTAATTCCCGGCCGATAAGCCGCGACTTTTTTCACACGCTTTCAACCCTGCGGTTTTTGCGGCGATGCGGCTAATTTGTGCATTTTTGCTAACGGCCGCAAGGGGGAACTCGACCGGAAAAGACCGGTGGAATATATGTGCCGAGGAAGTGACGGTCCGGCCCTGTTAGCGCGGCGTTAGCGTTGGCGCAGCGCCAGCGTTAATGTTAGATTCGGTGCTAGCATTAGCGCGGCGCTAACGTTAGTGTGGCGCTAGCGTTTGTGTTACCGTCTTTCTTTGTAAATATCTCATGTTTCAATGTGGGCACTTGCGGCTTTTACACAGCTGTGGCTTGTGTATGTACCAATTGGTATTTCCTTTACAAATGTACTGCGTGAGGCTTATAACCAGGTGCGCTCTGGAATTACCGTACTTCCTGCCATCTAACAGCAGTCACTATGCTTCACTGGCATAAGTAAATGAACAGATACAGCTTGTATATCAATAATTGTTTCGTGGCACACTGGTTTAGTTGAGCATTTTAATATTGAAATACGCCACGTTTTATTCTCTTTTGCGAGATTGTCAGTTTTACCGTCGATTTCACCAGGGAGTGACAGATAGCTGAAACTGTGCGAAAAGTTTAAATAAGTCGAAGCGTGCCAGTCAAAGCTGACGCTATTTATCCCCGTCTCGTCCCCTCGTTGGCATTTTGAGTGCGAGGTATTGACGCGGAATAACGCCGGACGAATGTGACTCACCAATTTTTCCCGGGTTGGGAGACAGCAACCGAGGCCAGACGGCGGCTGTTTCATCCACGGGGCCCCCTTCCGCTAAGCTGGCTTTATTTACCCAGGCCTTTTCCCTGTGACGCTGTTCTGTGTGAAATGTACAGACGGGGCAATTTTCTGGCTCGGGATGTCGGAACAGATGCTGGAGTAAGTACGGCAACGCGCCGATTTTCCCCGCTTTGTAAGTGGCGCCGGAGGCAGGACGGTGGCTGTGCGAAAGAGGGAAGCGGGTAACCGGCAGGTTTTGTGACATTTAACGCCGTTTCCTTTCTCGGTTGCGTGAGTGAACGCCGCTACAGTGACTTCCACCTTTGCTGTGTTCTGTGTAAAAACGGCGCAAGCTAAATGGCTGCCGGGGGGGATCTCTGTGTGAAAGTCTTTTTTAAAAATTTTAAATGTTGTTTTTTGTTAAAAGTTGGGGGGTTTACTTGATAGTTTAAGCTAGCATCTAGCTAGCTATCGCGGCACGTTTGAAATGCTAATTCCGTGTCGGCTGTGTGGAAAAAAAACTGTATGAAATGTTAGCTAACGTCCGTACGTAGCGTACGGGATGCTCCCCCGCTGGCATTGTAAGTGGCTCAAATAGACAGAACGCGAGCAGGTAAACATGGCCTCTTTAAGCCTTATTTATGTATCTGCTTTATTAGCAAGAGACTGTTGGCTCCGTCTGTTGGCGGCAGATGCGGGGACCGGCCGAGTTCAAGCTCGCTGGCGAAAAAAAAAAAAAAAAACCCTTTGGCAGCGTGCACATGTTCCAATCCTAAACGCGCACTCAGAATCGGTTAAAACGGGCAAGGAATTTGTCCCCGGTAGCGGGGGTCACTCTCATATTTTTTTTTTCTTTTTCCCCACTTAAATTGGGATCCCCGGGGAGCCGGAGCTTGGAAATAATTTGCATTAAATTTCTAAAAAAAAAAAAAAAAAAAAGTGCATCCTCACATATGTGGACTGGCGTGACAATAAAACAAACATACTCGAGCAATTACTCCCACCTACTTAAGCTTTAGGCCAATTAAACAAATAAAAGCTCCATTATGAATGTGAGGCATACAAAAAAGCTGACATCCGTGCACGTTTTTTTTTTTTTTTTTATAGAGAACAAAAGATGTATTTTTACAAGAATAATCCTTTTTCCCCCCTTTCAACAAAAGCTCTTTTTGAGAGAACGTACTCCCATTCTTGATTGAATAGAAGCAGATTTTTCAGAATCAAGTTCAATATTATGAAAATATGTTTGGTTTTTTTTTTTTTTTTTGGGGGGGGGGGGGATACATTTTTAAAAATACCAGTCAAATCAAGTACCGTAATTCCTGGCCTTACAGAGCGCACCTGGTTATAAGCCTCGGGTTAATGCTAGCTCTTTCTGTGTACTGAGGCTTATAACCAGGCGCACTAACGCTAGCGCCGCATAAACCACAGGGTTGACAGCGTGTGAAAAAAGTCGCCGTTTGTAAGACGGAAATTATGGTAGTTACAAAAAAATTGCAGCTACGAGGTCTACATGCTTAATGCTAGCGCTTCGCTAGCGTTAAACTCTTTCTATGTCTCAAGGCTTATAACCAGGTGCGCTAATGCTAGCGCTACGCTAACGCTACGCCGCACAAACCACAGGGTTGAAAGCGTGTGAAAACGTCGCGGCTTGTCGGCCGGAAATTACGGTAGTTACAAAAAAATTGCAGCTACGAGGTCTACACGCTTAATGCTGGCGCGGCGCTAGCGTTAAACTCTTTCTGTGTCCCAAGGCTTATAACCAGGTGCGCTAATGCTCGTGCCGTGATAGCGCCTAGTGCCACAAAAACTGCGTACTTTTGTAAGTTGGCTTGCACTAAAAGTTTTACAATGATGTATTTTTTAAAAAAAATATTGTAAACCATTCCCTGTATTTTTTTTTTAACATCTCCTCAATTAAATGCACTAGCGACTTGGAGCACGGTTAACGTTCGACTAGCTCTTGCTTACCTAAATTGTAAAGTTAACACGTCTTACCTTTCCCGTGGCATTTATTATGACAGATGAAGTTGGACGCCGCCGCGGTGGTGCCTCTTAACTTTACGCCGCAAAACTCACGTGTGACCGTTCTTGTTTTCTTCTATTTATCCAAAGTCTAATCGTTGCCTTGAAAGGGAATAATTATCGGCGCTACGTTTTTCACAAGGTGGCCTTTTGCACTCCGCCTCGTAGCGTACTTGACGGGTTAGTCGGTTTGCGTGCGCTCGATACACAGAACATAAAAGTCAAGTCAAAGTCATGTCAAGTCTTTCACAAGTCTTATGAAAGAAAGTTCCGAGTGCCAAAATTAGCGACTTAAGTCTGATTGGCGTTTTCCGCCTCTAGGTCGGGCTTTAGTTGACCATGAAGGCCGCCGCCCCGCCGTCCCGCCGTCCCGCCGTCCTCTCCTTTGGACTTTCTTTAGCTTTAGCGCAGTAACTTCTCGGAGGGCGTACGTAAATGCAATTTTTGAACGCGACGTGTTGTTGCTGCGGCATTGAATGCGCGTTGACGCTGCAAAGACGAGCGAACAATCTGCGCGCCGAGTGATTAGCCGTTAATTGGCAACTAAATAATAATCGGAGAATCGTCATTATTTTCTGTGCGTTGTTGTTTTTTTCTGTGTATGTGTGCGTTTATGGTATGTGTGACACGTCTCCTAATTCCTATTAATTGAAGCAAAGGCAGACGGGTTGGCGTCTTTGTCTGGTTAATTTGCACACTTTTTTTGTGTTTGTTCCCCCCCCCACTGTGACGCTTTTCGTTGCTTCTAATTGGCTACGTTTAACTCCCTTAAATGAGAACACCTCCACTTTAGTGTTCAGACAGCGGTTGCTGTCGCGCACGCCAAATGCAAATTGACGCCGCCGAGAGTGAAAATGCAATTAAAACACACTTTTTTTTTTCTTTTTTTTTTTTTTTAATTCCAGATTTTGTTGTTGTTGAAAATGTTGTTCTCTGGGTTTTCATTTTTGGAATTGTTTGTTGATTACATTTAGTTTTATTAGCCGTAAAGAGACTTTTCTCTGCAAGGGCAAGATTTGAAGTTGACGGTAAATGATTTAGGCAATAGCGTTAAAATATGAGGGTAGAAATTGAATTCATCAGTGTCTGGAATCTATATTTTTTTCAGAAGTGGGCAGCCATAACCACGCGCGGACAGCTGAGACGTACAAATCCCCAATTTTGATTATTCCGTCCGTGGTAGGCAGACTTGAGCGGCAGCGTCGGAAAGCTTGTCTCCAAAAATGAGTGGCAGAATTCATAATTCGTCCCCGTGTGACGTCGCGTTCAAACGTCCTCGACTACGATCCGCGGACAGCCGAAATTGCACAAATCCCCGCTGCCGGATGCTTCCGGATGCTTCCTGACACGCTATCCCACCATGGCGAGAAAACATTTCCCGTCGTCGCCGAAGGATGAAAGCGGTAATGTTTTTGTTTTTTTTTTTTTTTTGGGGGGGGGGAGGGAGGAATGCTACAAATGCATGAAGTTAAATTAATTTGTGTATTATTTTCTGTTCAAAAGTGAACAATCTTGATGATCCATTGACAAACAAAGCTCTCGTAATTGTACTTTTCTGCAATACACTTTTGATGTTGGTGGGTAAGTACAAATTGATTTTATCGGTCTTTTTTCTTTTAATTAATCCCTGTATGACTTTCCAACCAAAAGTATCAACCATGATGACCTGCGACCCCGCCGAAACTCCTGAAAGGGGAAATCCACTGGTTTGCACCAACAATGTACCCAATAGATCATGTAATCTGTACTCTATTTTGACGATGTGATGTTAAATCCTCTCTCATGGCATCCTTTTTTTGAGAAGATTTTTATCGACAATTACGAATTTTCAGGGGCGCTGCCATTTTCGCGAGTCACATGACCGACGTACGCGGATGCCGCAACAAAGGCTCGATTACGTGGGGCGCCGATTTCTCGGATTTATCCTCATCTGATGAAGAAGTGGCAGCATCGGTTGATCGGGAAGACGGAGGAATACTTCCATTCGCAGCCGTGAGCGGATCGGGAAGACGGAGCTCGGGGGAGCTCACGGCTGCGTGTGGAAGTATTCCTCCGTCTATCCTTTAACACCCGAGTCCGACACGTCTCCGCCCGGTCGGAGGACGTGGACGGTGCCGTTGGAAAGCTCGCCCCTAAGAACGTGGGGGTCAACGTTGAATTCTTGCCTGCAATTTTATGACCGCCGGTCACGATGATCCAAAGACTGCGGAAACTTGCGGCTTTTTCCCACCGTGCCGAGGAAAGGGCCAAATATCAGCGTTGTCGTGTTATGTCATGTCAGCGCCCCGACTCCTCTGCACGTGTAAAGACGGATTATCTCCATTTTTCTGCCACATGCTTGCGGTCCGCGGCGTTTATGCACGCATGAGTCGGGTCGCCCATTGTGTCGTCCGCCGGCATTGTCTACGCGGCGGCGCTGGAACGGCGCCAGCGACGCCGCCGATCGCCATTGTGGCCGACGTGTCGGGGTACGCGTTGGCCTGTCTGTCACGCGAGTTGAGGCCGTACCGCCGCTGACATTTTGCATAACGCCCGCCCGTCCGTCTGCAGTCCTTGACTTATTTTTACCGATACACGCGCGCAGATTATTGTCAAATCCTTTGGGTTAAAATGGTTGAATTATTTTAGTGGTGGGAAAAGTGCGGCACACATGCCCCAATCCGGCCCACTGACTTATTTAGCTCATGACTTGAATGGTTGTCTAAGAGTAGATAGCTAGACCCGCCAAGTAATTTGTGGTAAACTGTCACCGATTAGGGTAGCCAAGATTTGAGCAAAAAAAAAAAAAAAACAATTAATTTCGGCACGTCGTCATGTTGGCCAAGATATTGCCGGACATTTTTTTTTCCGTTCCCTTTTTCTGGGCCGCACATCCAACTCAACATTGGTGTAACAACGTAGTCTATGGTATCTGCGTAGATATGGCACGACGCCGCGTGCGCGGGCGCTCGCCGTCTTGACAGTAATCACCCGGCAGTGATTTTTGTCTTCTCTCATCCATCTTTTTCCATTTCACTCTGGTGACTTTCCATTTCCTCGCCATCTTCATCCTCCTATTCGGTCTCTATCTATAGACGGCAAAACAGCCCTCCTGGTCCCCCTCCGTGCTGAACAACTAACCCGCCCCCTTTCCCTTTTCCCCCCCGGCAGGCTGGTGATTGACACTTACAAATTACCCGGCGGCAGTGGCATTGTGTGCGACCCCTCTCTCTCATCTCCAGCCCGCCGCCGTTTTGTCATCTAATTACTGTGAATCCCCGGCCTGCTCCCCACTGCTGCATTTTTAATATCGAACCCCCCCCCCCCCCCAATCTTCTCCCACCTCCACCCTCCCTTCCCCTCACACACTCGCGTTCACCTGCTTCACCTGCATCTCTCCCCGACACTTGGAGTGCGAGCTCATCGTCTCCGTATCCTCCTCCTGCGCCCCCTCCCCGGAGTGTTTTCTCTCCACCGCTTCCATTATCGCACCATCACCTCTCCTCGGCGGAGTGTCACTCCATCCCGCAGCCGTGTCGAACTGTCTGTTTGCTTTGTCGTCTCCATTCGGACTGTTTGGTAAACACGTCGCTGGCTCGGGGTGATCAATGCGCGCTAATGAGTGCTGGCAAGCGAGCGGCGACGAGGTCCCGCAACGCGCTCGTCTCATATTTGGCATCGCTTTTCTGCTTTTTTTTTCCCCCTTTTTTTTATTATCACGACAAACAATAGCAAGCAAAAGAAACAACAAAAAAAAAAAACAACCGGTGCTGCACTTTTAATTGCAATCATTGTTCCTAAATGGAACAAAAGCACTTTAGTCACTTTTGCTGCTTTTATTTGATCAAAAAGTACGCACCGTATTTTCCGCACACCTAAAAGCCTTTAATTTTCTCAGAAGGCGACGGTGCGCCTTACATGTGGATCACTATTGAGCCTTTCGTGCAGCTCCATCTAATGGATGCATAACATAACCCCGGCCTCTACTGCAGCGTCTATTCTATGCGCCTTATACTGCGCTGCGCCTTATATGTGGAAAAAGGTCTTAAAATAGGCCATTCGTCGAAGGTGCGCCTTATAGTGAGGAAAATACGGTAGCAAGGAAATGCTGAAACAAGGACTCAGAATTACCGCAAAAATTATGGTAGATTGTCGTCTTGTGTAGGACACAGTAACGCGCAAAACAAGTGTAGTGGTAGCGCAGAAAAGTCAGATTTTGGGGTAGTGAAAATATACAACGAGCTGCTCAACTTCATTGGTTCACACCAAGATCAGAACATACTGTATGAGGAGTACGGGAGATTGTTGTCACTTGTAGGGTACAGCGAGTAACTGACAGAACAATAGATGCAGTGATTTGTGAGAAATCTTTTGGGTAGATGGGAAATAAATGAGGAACTTGATTTTGGTGATTGAATATGTTTTGTTTTGACCAAGATATTAAGATATTGGGTCAAGAATTCAGGCAATTGTTGTCACGTGTAGGATACAGCGAGTAACTTCCAGAAAAACAGATGCCGTGGTTTGTGGGAAATCTTTGGGGTAGAGAACAAATAAACGAGGAACTTGATTTTAGTGGTTGAATATGTTTCGTTTTGTTTTGACCAAGATGTTAAGATACTGGGTCAAGAATGCAGGCGATTGTTGTCGCGTGTAAGACGCAACCGCTGACTTGTAAGATGTACTGTTGGGGCAATACTGTGTCGGTTTTGGGGATTGTGGAACTCTAAACAAGGTGTACATTGTGTTGGCTTAAGTCGTCTTCAAGAGTTCACTGACCAAGATACAGAGTGAAGAATCCTGGGAGATTGTTGTCATGGTTAGGAGAGACGGCCGGTAACTTGGAGACCAGCATCCACCTCGAGGGGAAACTGTTGCGGTTTAGGCTGGTGGAAAGGCCGACTTCAGAACTCAACTTCACAACTTCAACTAACCCTAATGTGGACGATTGTCGTCACATGTAGGACGCAATCTAGAAGAATTCCCTGCAGCTCATTTCATCCAAATCACTCCCGAATCTCCATTTTTTTTTTTTTTTACGATACTCTCGCGTACCTCGGCCTTACTTCAGTAGTCTTTCTTTGCGCGCCGGTGAGTCATCCGCAGCCAGACGTCGCTCCCCCGCCGATCCCTGTCTTCCAGCTAGAAATCAGCCGAGCATGGCGGGCCGCCGAGACTGAGGAAATAATGAGACCTTAAAGAGTGAACGCAATCGGTTCCAGGACGTGCGAGGAGATTGTTGTCACGTGCGGGACACGGCCGTAAACTCCTCCGTCTCCTCCTTCCACCGCATTATCTTTGTTTTTCCACATAGATTCTGCTCTCACGTTTCCTCTCATAGAGTGAGAAGAATGAACAAGGTGGTTGTTACGTACAAATACCAGGGCGATTGTTGTCACCTGTAGGGTGAGGTCATACATTCCTGTAGCTCTGTGGGAAACCCATTTAGTGTTACTTTTCACACTTTTACCCTCGCAACCTTCCCATCATACATGAAGGAGATCATTACCACAAGCCCGGCACAGCCGCAACAGATTCTTGCGCTTCCATATTTTTTTGTTTTCACATTTCGACTCTCTCTCTCTCTCTCACGCTTTGTCTTGCGGTGAGAATAATGAGGGAGATTGTTGTCGTGTGTAGGACACAGTCAGTAACAGAGATTTATCTGTCCGACTCGACAGACATATTTTTCATACGACTTCCAGGGCGTCGTCGGGCTGGGAATATGTTGCCGCGTACAGGACGCACATAAATTGTAAAGCGTGCGCCCCCGTTGATGTTATTCTTACTCCTCTCGCTCGCGTTTCCTCCCATACGATGCCAAGAAAGCAGGAGATTGTTGGCGTGTGTCGAAAACAGACAGTTACAGAAGTTGTGTTGGGGGGGGGGGGGGGGATACGGTGTCCGGTTTTGGGACTGTTTCCACTGTTTTGGTCAAGGTATTAATGTAGAAAATGAAGAATGCGGGAGATTGTTGTCACGCGTAGGACACGGCCACTAACTTGCAGAACAACAGGTGACATGTTTTGGGAGTAGCGCTTCAGGTTTTGGCTGATTCATTGCGTTGTAAGGAAGGGTCTTTCGGCTTGTCCCGTTAGGGGTCACCACACCGGGGCATCTCGCGATGAACGCTCATATTTGTTTGCCGGAGTTTTTACGCCGGATGCCCTTCCCGACGCGACCCCTCTTGGGGGAGTAGAGGCCCCAGTTAGATGCGAACTCGCAACCCCTGGTTTACCAAAACCAATCCTCAAACCACTGAGCGAAAGGGGCCTCTACGGACTTACTCAACTTTTATTGCGTTGGCCAAGATGTTAAAATAGTGTGACAAGAATGTGGGGGGGGGTTGTTGTCGCGTGTAGGACAGCCGCATGCTCCGCTTTTCCACTTTGGAGTGTTGTTGGACTTGAGAGTCTGGAGTGCGGCAGATAGCGCCACGCCGTCGGACGGAAGCGGGTCGCGTGGCCCCGCCTCCCGGCCTCCGGCCTCCGGCCTCCGGCCTCCGGCCCCCGGCCCCCGGCCTCCGGCCTCCGGCCCCCGGCCCCCGGCCCCCGGCCCCCGGCCCCCGGCCACCCTTTTTGGACGTGGCTCCGGGGGTGCGCCGGGATTTTGCGCGGCCTCATTAGCTTGTCACGGGCCAGGAGAAATATGGCCCTCCTGAGAGAGCGGCTCAGGGACGACGGCTGATGAAAAGGGAGCGCGCAAAGGCCAGTTGACAGCAGATGCATGGACAAGGCGGGGAAATGGGCGTGAAGGGGGGGAGGGGGGGGGCGGTGGTCGTCGGCGGTTTCGGTGGCGAAACTAATGGTCCTGCCTGGAGAAATAGTAGTCGATCAATCATCTTTAAACAAAAGCAGCAGCAGCCCCGGGAGAATATTTAAGAAGTGCTTATTTAATTAATAGTCCCCGCGCTCATATTTATGGGCCATCCTTCCTTCAAATATTAACCTTCCGGGTCCTTGGAGGCCCCGGGACGGCTGAGCCCAACCCCTGTAACGCCGGGCCTGGACGGGCCAGCTGGATGAAGGCAACCCCCCCCCCCCCCATTACCTGTCCTTTATTAACTTGCTTGAATCTTCGGCTAAATATGAAAGAAGCCATTCGGAGGGATTCTGAACGGTTCCGGATATTGCAGGCGTTTTCATGAATCTGACACAAAGTTTGGGAGCACCCAAAAAAAGCCAATTTTTGGGGGTCCTCTTTTTTTGGGGGGGGTCCGATTTCTACTACATTCAAACCGTGTTCACAAGTTTGACGGATTTGGGAGGCAGTTCGGTCCAAAAAAAAAAAAAAGGTACCCCGCCCGTCTCGGTTAGTCAATGCAAATTTGCGCCGGGACTCGAACATGTGGAGCCAATTTCCCTCGGGGAAAATGAAACTGGGTCTCGAGGAGCCATTCTGGAAAATACACGGAAGATTCTGCCATTTTGGTTTGAAGTGGCCATTTTCGAGTCATTTGGACCATTTTCTGTGGCTCCTTCAGACAGGAACTCGTCCAAGAGATTTCGTCTGATTGCTACCAAACTTCGAGCACGTATCCTCAACACATACATGACGCTAAACGGCGGGGGGGGGGGTTCAAGTTTTCCGAAGCCTCGTAACCCCTTCTCCGCAGTCCTGTGCGTGATAATCTTGCACTGAATCTTAGCAAACGTATAGCTTGCTAAATTCCAGCGAGCGTCCCCGCCGCGCCGAAGTTTCCTTTCCTAACCGGCGGGGGATTCAGGTTTTCCGAAGCTTCCTAACCCCTTCTCCGCAGTCTTGTGCGTGATAATCTTGCACTGAATCTTAGCAAACGTATAGCTTGCTAAATTCCAGCGAGCGTCCCCGCCGCGCCGAAGTTTCCTTTCCTAACCGGCGGGGGATTCAGGTTTTCCGAAGCCTCCTAACCCCTTCTCCGCAGTCTTGTGCGTGACAATCTTGACCCTCCCATCGTTTCTGTTTACTTGCATCGAGTCTTGCCATTTTTCGCCGTCGTAGCAAACGTATAGCTTGCTAAATTCCAGCGAGCGTCCCCGCCGCGCCGAAGTTTCCTTTCCTAACCGGCGGGGGATTCAGGTTTTCCGAAGCCTCCTAACCCCTTCTCCGCAGTCTTGTGCGTGATAATCTTGACCCTCCGATCGTTTCTGTTTACTTGCACTGAATCTTAGCAAACGTATAGCTTGCTAAATTCCAGCGAGCGTCCCCGCCGCGCCGAAGTTTCCTTTCCTAACCGGCGGGGGATTCAGGTTTTCCGAAGCCTCCTAACCCCTTCTCCGCAGTCTTGTGCGTGATAATCTTGACCCTCCGATCGTTTCTGTTTACTTGCACTGAATCTTAGCAAACGTATAGCTTGCTAAATTCCAGCGAGCGTCTCCGCCGCGCCAAAGTTTCCTTTCCTAACCGGCGGGGGATTCAGGTTTTCCGAAGCCTCCTAACCCCTTCTCCGCAGTCTTGTGCGTGACAATCTTGACCCTCCCATCGTTTCTGTTTACTTGCATTTTTCGCCGTCGTAGCAAACGTGTAGCTTGCTAAATTCCAGCGAGCGTCTCCGCCGCGCCGAAGTTTCCTTTCCGCGCCGCAGCCGACTCCGTCACGATTCACAGTTTGCCGCGGCGCGTCGACATCTCCGCCACTTCAGATGAGATCGCAGGTAATGCTCACTTCAGACCCTCCCGACGCTCTCCCACTCGACATAGCTGCCGCCTGCAACCCTGCTCATTTTGCGGAAACACCTCGCTCGGCTGCAACCGGCTGTGGCGTTTTTAGCGGAGATCTCCGAGTCGCGCGTTCTGACATTTGGTCGCCGGCATCCACAAATTTGCTGAACGGGGCCTGTGCGCACCGTTTCCAAGCTACACTTCCTTTCCCAACTTGGTGCCACAAACCCGCTCCGACCTTTCTTGGGTCGCCGCAAACGCGAAGCTGTTGTAGCGTTTATTTGACACCCTCGAGCTTCAGGGCCACGTTCCTAGTACACTCTTTGTCGTCACTAATAAAACAATTCGGTGCACAAATAGACCGACGAGGTCACACTTTTGAACGGCTCGGTTTTTATGGAGTTTCGTCGAGGATGCCTACTGGGGTTCCGCGGGTTGCACTGGGGAGTAAGAAGACGTCTTTTTAGGGGCCATGTAAGCAAATTGAATTTCTTTACGATAAATCTTTTTTGTCGCATTAAAAAAAAACAAACAAAATAATCGGTCGACATTAACATATTTTTACATTTTCCACCGGCAAAATTGGAAGGAAGGAATGACACACAGATTGGATTAATCTGAACCGAACTAATTTCCGCTTCCACGCTGCCGTTCAAAATAACATCTTTATTTTTTTCTCGGCCAAATCTTCTCGATTTGGGAAATTTTGTTCATCCGAGGGAATCCTTTCAAGGGAGCGTTGTCACAGAGATTTTGTCTGTTACAAAATTTAAACTACCTGTATTAATTATGTCGAGATGGTTGTACATTTTTTTTTTTTTTAGGAGAGGGAAAAACAAGCAAATACCTCCTCCTTCCATTTTTTTCAGGTTGTGTCTTTAACCGTCAAATAAAAATGGAACGGGCGATAGATACACGATTGCAATTTAATGCCAATATGTGACGCTTCAGAGAGGCTCGGCTATTTAATTTGTCCACTCGAAATTGCCACCCACTCACGCAATTTGGAGGCAAATGCGCTCTGCACGAATGCTGTAAATACCTTCTCACGCCGGACGTGGCGTGAACAAGCAATTTCCCGGTTTCGGCAGTGGCCCCGTTCCTCCCACCGACGGTCCGGCCATGTCGTCGACCAAAAGCATTTAGGGGAACCCGGAATTCATCGCGGTGATGTTTGGGTTTTTTTTTTTTTTGTTTTTTTAAATCACGGCACTGCAGTTGTAGAAAATGAAGCTCAACGTTGCTGTTTGCTTGTATTTTGTTCCTCTCAATATTGTTGCGCGTTGTTTGAATGATTTTTTTGTTCCCCCCCCCCCCCCCACCCCCGCGCCTCCCACAATTGTCCGTCTTTACCCGCGCCGCTTGCCGTCCGTTACTCTGCGGCAAAGACGCTATTTCGATACCTTTCCCGGCGGGAGAGCTCAGGTATTCCGCGACAATACTTTGCATATTGAGTGCGTGTGCCTGTGCGCCCGGTGTTTGCTCTGCATTATGCATGTCTGAACGGGAAAATTGCATTGCATGGGACGAGGGGGAGAGACAATGACACCGTGTGTGTGTGTGTGTGTGTGTGTGTGTGTGTATATATATATATATAGATAGAGAGAGAGAGAGAGAGGGAAAGAGAGTCAGCGAACGAGAGAGATGTATTTGTGGTGAATCGAGAGAAAGAGAGAGAGAGAAAATGAGGTAGAGCGAGAGGTTGTTGCTGGAAAGCGTGAAGACAATAATGCAATGTGACACTTCAGAAATGAGAAGCCGGTCGCCTTGGCAACAGGCCCTGGGCGAGGGGCTCGCGGGGCGGGGGGGTGGGGGGGGGGGTTGCGGCGCACGGGGTGAGGGCGAACGAGATAGCGAGTAAATGATGTTTGATCAGAAGCGCCGTTGTCGGACGAGAGAAGCCTTCAGGATGGGATTGCGGTCCCGGCGGATTGGTGGACCCTCTGTGGGGGGGGTTCTTCAAGACTGATGTTTGCCGGGGGAGGGGGGGGGGGCTCCTTTGCTGCCTGCAAAACAAATTTGCCCTTTAATTGTGTTTCCATTCTTATATGGGATCAATATTTGTGCACATCTCACAGGCTTTTTCCTCATAAAATATCCATACATCAATGCCGTATTAATAACATCCACGCATGCATGCAGCACATGCACGGCACATGCAATACGGGCAAAAATATTCCAACTTTCATACTCAAATTGTCTGTTTTATCTGCGGTTAAGCAAAAGTGATTTTTGACACCCTCGGCTTGCCGACGGCTGATCGCGGGGCAAACGCAGACGAGCAAAAATTCACACCCGCACGTTCACGCCGACGGACAATTTACAGCAGCCGTGCGACACGCGAGTGCCGCTCGTGGTGCACGTCGTCCCTCTCGTGGTACGCGAAAGAACCGGTGCCCAAGTACAATTCGATTGTATTTCACTTTTTTCCATTTCATAGTTAAAAAGTTTAAAAACTTTTATCCAGGTGCAGTTTTTTCGTCTGTGTCATTTTTTCCCCTCAGTATTCTTAAAAATTCGTTCATTCTTTAAAAGCTGCGCATAATGTTGCATTGAATTCAAATATTACATGTACACAAACGGGCGGTGCGGTGGAGTTGGCCTCACAGTTCTGTGGTCCCGGGTTCAATCCCGGACCTGCTTGTGTGGAGTTTGCACGTTCTCTCCGTGCCGGCGTGGGTTTTCTCCGGGTGGGCACCCCGCTTTCCTCCCACATCCCAAAAACATGCAACATTAATTGGACACTAAATTGCCCCTAGGTGTGACTGTGAGTGCGGCTGTTTGTCTCCATGTGCCCTGCGATTGGCTGGCAACCAGTTCAGGGTGTGCCCCGCCTCCTGCCCGTTGACAGCTGGGATAGGCTCCGGCACTCCCTGCGACCCTTGTGAGGATAAGCGGCAAAGAAAGTGGATGGATGTGCACAAACGCTAAAAGCAACATTCTCACACTGTTGAATCGAGACGTGTCTGAAAACTTTTGAATGGTCGTGTACTTGGGAATAAAACCTCCCTTTTTTTTTTTTTTTTTTAAAAAAAACACCTAGGCTTACTACATTGCTGTATTTTAATATCGGCGGTGATCCTGGTACTTAGAGACTTAAATATGATTTAAAAATATATATTTTTTTATCATTGCTCTGGTATGTACCACTGGGCTCATAGTCAAAGGCCCACAACATGTTTTTATTTTTTTTTTCTCCAAACTGATCCCAAAGCACTTTCATATCATTTCAAAGTTGAAAGTTTTTGCAACATTACCCGTAGAAACAAGTCTTTTTGAATTTGAAGAAAAGCGACATTGCCTTCGCAAACCAGGAAAGATGATGAGCGAGACCTTTTCTTCGCTCAGAGCAAAACCGCACGCGCCGAAGACTCTCCGTAACAACCCGGGCCGAACTCAACTCCCCACTAACGAACAAAGAGTGGCTAAGTTAGCGCTTGTAAAGGTTTTGAACGAGTGGCGAGATCTTCGTAAATTGGGAAAATCGTCTCGAAAGCAATCTGGTAAAATGCCAAACTTTATTGATATTTTATATTACATTATCGCGGGGACGTGCTTACTTTGTTAATCTTGAAGGTGCGCGTGTGGCTTCGAAAAAATTGGTAAAGAAACGGCAAAATCCCCTCAGCCCCACCCTACCCGTTTTTTTTTTTTTTCCCCAACGTGCTTTGCATAAATTGTCAAGTAAACACAGTCATGTGTACAAAGTTTATAAAGAATTGCCTCTGCCAGCGTGGCACACATTCTGCTTCGCTCGCGCGCGCGCACACACGGAGGCGGCAGCATTGAATGCGATAGGGAAGTGAAAAATGATTAACCCGAGGTCAGCTCTCAGCCTCAATCTCGGCGCCGCTCAAAGAACATCCTCGCCTGATTTACACTCGTCATGTTCCGCAGCACACATTTGCATATATTTATTAAATTCGCCGCGCGGCGGAGAATAAAATATAAGGCGCGGGGGGGAAGGAGGATGCCGGGGTGGTTATTTAAGGGAGGCGTGTTTGGGATAGATTTGCCTTTCATTCATATTCACCGCCCCTCCCCGGTCTCCGTGTTTTGTTCATTAGCGCAGAGGTCAACGCTAAAGCTGACGTCACGCGGCCGCCGGCGAGGGGGAAACATGGCCGCCGTGCGGCCTCGTGGCTTTGACCCCCGTTATCGCGGCGCCGCACGCCGGGTAGTCGTCGGGAAGAAAACGAGTCGCCAATTTTATTTTATTTTATATTTTTCAGGTGACAGTCTTGGCCTGCGGCTTTTTAGCTTCCTCGGCTAACGTCCACCAAAATAAATAGATTTGAAGAATTTGCGGAAACTTTTTTTTTTTTTTTTTTTTTTACATAATTTATGCTAGCAAATGCTAAATGTGAAGTTCTTTAGCGATGCGCTACTAGTAAGATCATTAACAGATTATCATCGTGTACGCGGTGTGTTCCCAATTTTGTATTTGTATTTCTTCAATTATTTATTGATTTTGTGGAAAGGAAGGTCAAAGCCCCGCATATAAAAGTATTGCTCGGGGGCCGTCTTGTGACATTTTGGTTCCAAGGAACTATGTTAAAGTGAGGGAAGGAGGTTCATTTAGTCAGGCCTTAATGCTAAGTAGTGTTTTAAGGCATTTTTGTGGCGTCTACAATTAATTAGTATCTATAAACGTATACTGGATGCATCAATTGCTCGTAAATCTTCGCGATTCACGGATGGACCACTTTAACGGTACTTGTAGAACTTTGGGCCAGATTAGCCCACCTGTTGGGTTGTCCTAAATGCAAATTATTAAGTAGCTTTTGTAATTAGCATTAAGTGTGCAACATTTACATATGTATTTGTGTTGTTTTTGTTTTGTATGCAGTTTATGCAGCTTTTTTTCGTGTCATGGTCAAATTTTGCACTCTGATTTGTCAGTTTGAAAGATGGCGACAAAATTTTCCAAAAGACGGCAGGTCTTAAATGGTGCATTTAAGTTTGTATAATTAGCACAAAAAGTGTAAAAGCGGTGCGAGTTAAAAACTATCCCAGTGGCACTTTTTGTCTGCTCGATATTTTTGTGCGGGTAGCGATTTCATACGCATCTGCAGGATGTCTTTGCCTTGGGGCTTTTCCAGTCCCTCGGCTATCGTCCAGCGCTACAAAAAAAAAGAAAAATAAATTGGCTGTCTCGCCGTGACATATAATACATGACGTCTATTATTGTTTCTTGTACTAGCGAGAAGAATTAACGTGCGTGTGTAATTATGCTAAGAAATGCAAAACGTTTTTTTTTTGTTTGTTTATTTAATCAAGCCGTCTTTTAATGTCAAACATGCAAGTACCGTAATTTCCGGCTTATAAGCCTCAACTTTTTAACTACTAACCTAACCTTATACGGTGATGCGGCTAATTTGTGAATTTTCTCTTAACGGCTGCAAGGGGGCACTCGAGCGGTAAAGGTAAGAGTCAGACGGATGGAACATATGTGCCGAGGAAGTGACTTTTACCGGGATGTTTTATTTTTTTTAACCGGCCCTGTTAGCGCTGTGCTAGCGTGCTGTGTTACTGCCGCGTCTCAATGATTTTTACCGGTATGTTGTTTTCTTTTAATTGAACCTGTTTGCGTGGCGTTAGCGCCACGCTAGCTTGTTTCTGGTGTGTTACTGCCACGTCTCAGTGATTTTTTTTTTTTTTTTTTAACCAGCTCTGTTGGTGCTGTGCTGCCATGTTGTTGCTATGTTAAGCTAAGCTAAGGTATTCAAACTTTGAATACTCTTTGTGTACCGTTCTTCTTTGTAAATATCTTGTTTCAATGCGGGCACTCCCGGCTTTTACACAGTTGCGGCTTATGTATGTACCAAATGGTATTTCCTTTCCAAATGTACTGGGTGAGGCTTATAATCAGGTGCGCTCTGTAGGCCGGGAATTACGGTAGCGTACTACAAGTATGGGCAAAATGAGCTCAAAGTCGCTCACCTTTTGGGTTGTAATCATAAACGGAAGCAATTTTGTAGATTTATATAGCCGTTGTTAAAAGTCCACAAGTAATAAAAGATCAAGTGGAGCATTTTCCTTCCTGACCCTTTTTTTTTTCGTGTGCAGATTCTAATTTTATTTCCATCACGTTCACATTTTACACAGTTTTGTGTGATATCTGCGTGAAAGATGCAATCGACTTGTACTGTGTGAAAGTGCAAATGTCCCCGTTGGCCGGGTTCTGTATGAAAGCCACGGACTAAATGAATCCGCTTAATCGATTAGCCAATGTTGCCGCATCACTGCACGAAAAAAAAAAAAAAAGGCCCGCGTTGTGATCGACTCGTTCTGTTTTGTCCGGTGAACGTCAAATTTCGCTAGAGCTGTTTAAAATGTGTTAATGTTAAAGAATGCTGAAAAAGAACACTTATTTCACCGTGTGAAAGGGTGCGCTGTAATTTCGTGGGATCTGCGCGAAAGTATCCGCGCCGAATTCCCGCGTGAAGGAAGTCGATGAGGCAATCGACTCGTTCCGTCTCGCGATGGGAAAGCGGCAACGTTCCCTCTCGCTGGCTTCTGTGTGAAAAGCAGACGCTGGATTAATGTACTCGACTGTTATGGCAATTTTGCTGAATCTCTGCGTGAAAAATGGCTGGCGTCGCCATCGACTTGTTTTTCTTTAACGTTTCATCGAGCGCTCCGTAACAACGGGACGTGTTACTTAATCACCGCACGCTCACTTGGAGGAGAGGAGGGGAAAAAACAAAAAGGGGAAAAAAAAAAAAAAAAAACGTTGAGTGTGCAAACATCTCATCATGCGTCCCTTCATCAACGAAGCCCGGCCCGCCAAACCATCGACGCCGGCAGCGGTGACAGCCGCGATCAATACGGCCCCAAACCCGTCCGCAACGTTCATCCATCAGCGGCGGGACGACGGCAGCAATCAGTCACGTGCGCGCCGACGCCGAGGCATTCCCGCCTTTTGCCGCGCTCCGGCGGAACATTAGCGAGCGGCGGCGGCGGCGGCGTTGGTTTACGGCGCCGCGCTCTTATCTCGCCCGGTAAATAATTCAAATGAGAACATCATAAAAATAAAAAAATAAAAAAGAAAGAAAAAGAAAAGCAGGCCTTTAGCTCAAACGCTAATAAAAGAAAAACAATAATAAAAAAATCGTCTCTCTCAACGCTTTTATAGAAGAAATTTACTTGACTATCCTTTCCTTGCCGCGCCGTCTTGATTTGCCGTCCAGTCACGGCAGATGTCTGGGTCGTGTATTTCAGTCGGGGTGGGGGTGGAGGGGTGGGGGGGGGGGTTGCGGGCATCAGATATATCCAGAAATATCGCCCCGTAACGAATATTGACGGCATTTCGGAGACACTGGAGATGAATCAAATCTGTGTGGATTTGATAGAACTGGCAGCAAAAATGTCCACGTTTTTTTTTTTTTTTTTTTTTTTTCCACTTCTGAACTCATTTTTGTGTTTACGGTCATCAAAATCAGACGTGCAAAAAAAAATATCTTTATTTTCTTTGGAAAGCAATCGCAACTATTTTTGGCTATTTTCTGAAACGTTAGGAACGAAGGAAATCATAATCGATTTGTGCTGCTGCGTTTCCTGCGCCGTCAATTAGAAATATTGCCCTGTGTTTTATGAAATTGTTAGAATTAAAAAATCTGATTATTAAAAAAAGAATCTTGAGTTGCACAACTAAATGTATTCTGATAGATGGTTACTCTGTGAATGAAAATGGAACTGTCATAGAAGCACTATTCTTCTCTCTCTCTCTCTCTATCTCTCTCTCTCTCACACACTTGTATTGATAATACAAAAACAGCCCACAAGGACACACGCGCACAAAAAATGTCATGAACCAGGAATTTCAAAATGAAAGAAAAATGGCCAAGTGTTCCGGTTTCTATTTGTTAAAAAAAAAAAAAAAAAGAAACAAAAAGTACACATAGTTCCCGATTTGGAGATTTCTTTGAGAACCTAATTTCAAAAGATGACGCCAAAGGCCTGTTTAATATGAAAGTTGTGATCTGGCGCCATCTCGTGGTATTTGATCTTGTTTCCGAGGAACTATGTCGAGGTGAGGAGAGGAACTTCTGTTAGCCGAAGTATTTGGACCTCAGATCTGTGAGGTGCCAATTTTCAGTCCATAAAATTGACGCTGATATCATTTTTCCCAACACCGACGAGCTGAAGTCCCTTGGCAGCGGCATTAAAAAAAATTATTTAAAAAAAAAAAATGGATTGCAAAAAGTGGCCTCGCTTTTGTACACTGTCATGAAGCGACATAAATATATAAGAGGAAATAGGGTTTCATATATATATATAAAGCCCTATTTCCTCTTGTCCTTCCATAATAAGTTTTTATGTTTTGTATATTACTATCGAATGCTCTCGAGAACAATCTTAAGAGGGTAGAAATCATCAAATGCTGTCTTGATGTATTGAAATTGATTTATGGGGAAATCATCAGCGCGCACACACCTGTTCGTCCAACTTTTACAAAAGACAAATTTTGCTATTTTTAGCACGCTAATCGACAAAAAGAAAACCCAAAAAGAAACAACGGCGACTACCTTTTCGCGGGAATATCGAGCGAGTCCTGCGTTTTTCTTACATGCGCCACCAAAAACCGACTCCAAAAACCTGCATGAAGTCCCCCAAAAGTTCATTGGCTAAAATCCTACCGGAGGAACTTGTGGCTGCAGGAATTTCTAGCAATTAATGGATTCATGCTATACGCAAAAATATTCAATCAAGTGGGGAAATCTTTGAAGTGACGATAAAGGATTTTTAGACCTTGTCGTGGCAGGAACTTCTGGTAAGTACATGTGATAAAAATCTAGGCAGGTTGTAATTTCCAATAACATGCATGCAATCTCCCGAGAGTATTTGTTTGAGATAATGTTTTGGAAGTCCAGTATTCAGAAGTACAAGACCTCTTCGCAACAGGAAATTCAACTATCTTCTTCATGTCCTGCACATATCCCATCCTTCGTGTTCCAAATCAGGAAAAATATTTAGAATGCCGTTTTTCAGAAATCTCCTGACCTTGTCGACCTCGTAGCTGCAATTTTTTTGGAACTGCCGTAATTTCCGTCCTACAAGCCGCAACTTTTTCCACACTTTTTCAACCCTGTGGTTTATGCGGCGCTAGTGTTAGTGCTAGCGTTAGCACACCTGGCTATAAGTGCTAGCGTTAAACTCTTTCTGTGTACCAAGGCTTATAGCCAGGTGCGCTCCGTAGGCCCGGAATGACGGTACTTGCTTGCTTTGACCTCCACATGACATGACGTACGCAGTATTTGGCATCGGGTGAAATTTGACTGCAACTGAGTGACGTCTTCCGTTGACATGTTGTAAAATATTTCTTATGATGCCAGTTTACGGACGGTCGAGATGTCGGGGCAGCTGAAATTTCAGGCGACTGCCGGTTGTGTCCTATCCTTGACAACAATCGGCCCTCTCCAATTCCTTCTCGTGATCCAAATTTTCCTCTCAGAACAATATTTCCAAAAAGGTGGAGCGCACACGACGGCCACAGACATGATTTTAACTCTCTCTGATGATGTCCCCCCCCCCCAAAATGCTTTCCTTCAGTTGTGCGTCGTTTTACAGGCCGCCGGGACAGGAGCCCCGACGAGAAAAAGACACAGACCAGAAACGCGCAATTATTGATGGATTATCTGGCCCGACGGCACCCGGGCCATCGCTTAATTGAATTGGGCCGCGCGCTCCTCGGCCACTCGATTAAAAAGGCACCTTTGCGGCGAGCGTCGTCGTCGTCGTCGCTCGACACGATCTTTACGATCAAGGTTCAGGAGAAACTGGAGGGCCGGCCAGTATTTAGTCTTTTCAGCGGCGCGTCCTTCAAGGCGAGCGAGCCAGCGCGCTTCAGCGTGATGCACCCGACCGGCGTAATAAACATCAAGCTGAAATATTGCACCTTCTCGCCGCATCGACAAAAACGGGGAAAAAATATGACAGCAAGATGGAATTTACAGTAGTCGCGCCCGGCCAACAAATGGCGCACCTCCTCGGTTATACATTTGGTTTGGTGTATGGCCTCTTCGCCGCGTATTTTAAATATTTCGATCGCGCGCAGAACCGAACCGCGCATCAGATAATTGCCGCGGATTCGAAGGGATTTTGGTGCATTCGTGCTCGGGTCGCGGATTCAGTCGAATGCCATTTCAGAATCCGCATATCGGTACGAGCAAAAAAATGATCCTTATTTGGTCACGGTCAAGATTATTGTACGTTGGAAAATATTGTATGTAAAATATCTATTTTTCATTTGTTTTCAACCAATCAATCTTTAAACGACTTCAGCCTGATCTATTTTGCACATGTCTTGATGTGAATTATCATTTCAATATAGCAAGCTACCTTTGCTGCGTGCTTTGAATTATTATATTTTTGGCCTCACAGTTCTCAGGTCCCAGGTTCGATCCCGGCCCCCGCCTGTGTGGCGTTTGCGTGTTCTCCCCCGTGCCTGCGTGGCTTTTCCCCGGGTGGGCACTCCGGTTTCCTCCCACATCCCAAAAACATGCGGCATTAATTGGAGACTCTAAATTGCCCCGAGGTGTGATTGGTTGTTTGTCTCTATGGGCCCTGCGATTGGCTGGCGACCACTCAAGGGTGTGCCCCGCCTCCTGCCCGTCTACAGCTGGTATGTGCTCCAGCACCCTTGTGAGGATGAGCGGCTAAGAAAATGGATGGATGGATAAATATTGGGTCCTATTTTGAGTCCATGTTCAACCCTGGATTTTGCTGCATGCTTTGAATGGGGAGAAAATATCCCCATCTGGTGGACAAATATAAAAAGTTGTCCAAGTTGAAATATTACTATTAAAGATTTAATTAGTTCTCAATCGCGAACTTGGTTTGGAGTTCATTAGTCAGGAACCCTTGCACAGTGATCTTTGCTGCATGCTTTAAAAGGGTTTACGTTTGTGTATATTAACTATATGAAGTACTTTTTTTAATCATAGGTGAAACGGGCAAAATAATATTAAATGAACTGACATTTGACTGCATGCTTTAAACGACGGGAAAAGCAGCAAGCAGCATGTGGTGGACAAATGAAGTCATCCAAATTGAAATTGAAATTGATAATGTAGTATGTATGGAGTATGTAATGTCATTTTCGTGTTACCGCAGTTACGGTAAACATGGGGTGAAAAATTCAATTGGAAGACGAGAGCCTTTTCCGGACGCGTCGCCATTTTAGACTGGCATTTTCCATCAATGAATCATCTGGCAAGCGGCAAAATATGCTACACGTGTACACGTCCGTGGGCTAAAGAATTAAATGCTAATTAAACGGCAAACAAAAGCCGTACAAATGACGTTTCGGGAGAAAAGCCCCGCCCCCTCGGTTTCCGATGGGCCCCGCGCCAGGCGGCCCGCTTTCCCGGGAACGCCACCAGCTCGCGAGACGTCAGCATTTTTTGGCAGGCGGGGGCGCGCGTGGCAGCGGACCAGCACCCGGTGCCAGCGCCGGTGGGCGTAGCGGGCGTCGCCAGTCAAGACCGGACCGGACCGGGCTGGACCAAGTGCGACTCGCGCACACGCTTGGACTCCAAACACACACTGTGACATACGCTTTCCACACACACTCACACAAAGCCGTCTGTCTGGTCCCGTGCCATGTGTCTCAGCTGTGCCACTCGGAACCCCCCCCGCACACGCAAACACACACCCCTCAGGCCCGGACCTCCCGCGTACGCCGCCCCAGCTCGTCTTTGTGGGCTAATTAGCGGCGAAATTGGTGAATTGCAGGCTCAGACACAAACGCGCGCACCGAGTGAATGGAAGGCCCGGCAACAGCCGCGAAGACCCTCCAGCAGAGCCGAGCGCCACTTCAGCCCTGAAAAAGCCCCCCGATCCGAAATGGGGCACAGAGAAAGAAACGGCAGAGAGAAAATTGATGGGAACCACTCCAACCGGGAGACGCAGGAATACGCCCTTTCATAAAGTTACCAAAAAAAAAAAAAAAAAAAATGAAATCATCAAATCGTATTGCGTATTCTTCTGCGCTGTGGATGAGGCCTGCCCGAAGCGTCGACAATAGCGGGCACGACGTCTCCCGAAATGGAGAAAAATGTTTTTTCTGATGACGGCGCGCGACCTTGTAACTTCGGAACTTTGCGGCAAAAAAACGGCTCGCGCCCTTCGGCGGGAACAATCTGCCGTGTTTTGAATATGTCTCGGATGGAGATCGGCTTTTAAAAGTTTTTTCCCAAAAGCATGCGGGGGGGGGGGGGGATACTTTGTGAAGGTTTTCCGGACCTCAACAGTTCAACAGTAGTGCTGTAACGTAGTCACGTGGTTGTGAAAATCTTTCGGTATTATATTGCCCCTGGTGGCCGAACAATACACGCCAGAAGAAGCACATTCTCAATACTATTGAAGCTTATGCACATTTTTTAAAAAAAAATTCCTCAATTAATTATATTACTGTATTTTCCCTTTATTATTATCACATACATCACTTTGTGGTACTTTTTTCTTTTTTTTTTTTTCATGACACCGGAACAGATTAATGCGATTTCCATTCATTTCAATAGGGAAAGATGATTTGAGAGACAAACAGTCACCCCCCCCCCCAAAAATGTTGCCCCCTCCGGTTGACCACCTCCTGCTCCTACAACACTTTACGGTACTTTTTTTTTTCCTCGTGCCACCGGAACAGATTAATGCAATTTCCATTCATTTCAATAGGGAAAGATGATTTGAGAGACAAACAGTCACACCCCCCCAAAAAAATGTTGCCCCCTCCGGTTGACCACCTCCTGCTCCTACAACACTTTACGGTACTTTTTTTTTTCCTCGTGACACCGGAACAGATTAATGCAATTTCCATTCATTTCAATAGGGAAAGATGATTTGAGAGACAAACACTTTTTTTTTTTTTTGTCCTCCTAAATGTTGCCCTCCGGTTGACCGCCTCCCGCTGCCCCCCCCCCTCACGACGACGCCATCCTCCGGTCTTCCTAACGGCGTGATGGACGAGGCTCGCTCCATCATCCCATCATCCCCACACCACACCCCATAAATTACCCCCACGAATTAACAGGCCGTATTAATACCAGGCGACGTGTTAGGGTTCTCATTTAAAATTAATAAGTGGTAATTATGGAGGGAGGAAGTCTGTTTGGGGGAGGCTGCTAAGGGAGAACGAAGGAATGACGGAGTGAGTGTGAGCCTCCCGGGAGGACTCCCTGTGCCACTTTTCACACTTTCCAGACAAAAGAGAACTTTAAGCCCGCCTTAACAAGGCCCCGGCGTTTTCTTTGTTCTCGGGCGTCGCCCGTGATGCCTGCGCAAAATCGGAAGCCCGATTTTCCTTGCTGTGCCTTTGTAACGCGAGTATTTTTTTTTATAGGCGGCCGTTTAACTTATTATTCCACTTTTGTCCGTTAAGGACGTGCCATTTGTGGCGTCGGACGCCCGCCTTTCCTCGCTATGCCTTCGTATGAGAAGTTTTTCTTACATTTAATTGTAGAGGGGTTAACTTTTTAAAATCTGTATCGCAGTGTAACGTTTGATGTTGCAATCCTCCTTTTCCTCGCTACGCCTCCGTGTCATGGACGGCGAGTATTTTTTATTTCATCACGGAACATTTAATGTCACGGTTGGGGCTTGAGAACGCGAGGAACGCCGAGGAAAAACGTGGAGGACCCGAGTGCAGGGAAACGGGGGGTCGAGACTCTCAACAAAAATTGGTATTTCATTCCAAAAGAAGGCAAACGAGAAACATGGGAGAAAAGAAAAATAAACAAGATCGATCCCTAATGTCTGAATTTTGGCCTGTTTTATTGCCGCTTCTCCTCTCTCCTTGCACCCCTCTCTGCGACTCTAAGAGGAAGTAACAAAGAAACACTTAACTAAACCTCCAACTAGAAACCAACCACAGGCAGAGACTGACGGGAACGGAAAATGGCATCAACAATGGACCGACCAGAACCGAAGGAAACCAGGAAGCCACAGAGTTAATTAAATCCACGCAGATCGACGAGACAACGAGGAAAACCCCGGACAAGACGCCAGTGGCCGGAGGCAGCCGATTGGTCAAACGTGAACTGCTGGACAAATGGAAAACACGAAACAAAAACCAAATAGCTAGCTTCTTTTTAAACTTGTAGGACTTGTGACAATGCTAAAAAAATGTGCGATGTATTAAATGGAAAGTTTGCTTTTCCCCACTATGCCTCCGCAATATCATTCACGGGTGCGTGGTTTTATTCTAGTATTCCTGATTTGCTTTCTTTTTACACATAAGTGACATTCTCTAAAAAGCGTGCAATGCGAGAAATCAACCACCCCCCCCCCCCCGCCCCTTTCCTGGCTATGCCTCTGCAATGCGTCGTCAAAGGGTGAGTGGTTTTACTGTATTCTATGTTTATATTTTCACTGTAAAGGGATTGACTTCATTTTCACACTTGTGTGACAGTTACGATTCCGAAAGCGCAAAGCGGGATGCACAAAATCAAAAGCTTTCCTTGCTACGCCTCCGAAAAGCATCGTGAACAGGTGAGTACTTGTACTGTACTTTGTTTTTATTAAGGAGTGGTCAACTTCTTTTTAAACCTGTTAGACTGTTCCGAATTCTAAAAAAAAATGTACAATGTATGAATTCCAAAACCTCCCTTTCCTTGCTATGCCTCCGCCATTTATTATGAATTTGTGAGTAGTTTTAAGTTTATTAAAAAGTCGTTGGCTTGTTTTTTTTTTTTTTTTTTAAACTTGTAAGACAGTTAACAATGCTAAAAAAAAATGTTAATAGATGGGAAAATTAGCTTTTCCCCACTATGCCTCCGCAATATCAGTCACGGGTGAGTGGTTTTATTTCAGTATTCGAGGTTGCTTTCCTTTTACACACAGGTGACATTCTCTAAAAAAAAACGTGCAATGTGAGAAATCAAATTCCCACCCGCACGCCCCTGCCCCTTTCCTGGCTATGCCTTAGTAATAAGTCATCTGAGGGTGAGTAGTTTTTACTGTATTTTATCTTTATATTTTCATTGTATAGGGATTAACTTAATTTTCGTGCTTGTGTGACAGTTAATATTCCGAAAACGCAAAGTGGGATGCACAAAATCGAAAAGCTTTCCTTGCTACACCTCCGAAAAGCATCATGAACAGAGGTGAGTAGTTGTACTGTACTTTGTTTTTATTAAGGAGTGGTCAATTTCTTTTTAAACCTGTAAGATGGCGCATAATTTAAAAAAAAAATGTACAATGCATGAATTCCAAAGCCTCCCTTTCCCTGCTATGCCTCCGCCATTTATCATGAATGTGTGAGTAGTTTTAGTAGTGTTAAAAAGTCCTTAGCTGCTTTTCGTTTTATTTTTTTGACATGTCCTTTACAGTTAATAATTCTCCCAAAAACGTGACTTTACTGCATTTTTCTGATGGGGGGGGGGGGGGGGTTGACCTCAATTCAGAATTCTAAATAAAGGGACTTCTTTCCACCCTATGCCTATCTAATGCATGGTGAAAGGGAGAGAAATATTACTCTAACTTTGGAGCGACTAACTTTTTTTCATTTTTATGTCGCTTTATGGCGCATAAGCATCAAATATGTCGTCATTATGTATCGTCAAATGGTGAACGCGGTAGTTTTACGGAATTGTACTTTTTACTAGAACGCAATTAACTTGCTAACACCTAACTTGCCAGTACGCTTTAATGACGGTGACACAATTTTTTTTTTTTTTTTCCTTCATATTTCCTATTACCGTCGGGTTTCGGCGGTGGGTGGGAAAGACCACCTGGAAGAGCTTGGTTGTCATGGTAACAAACACAACAGCAGCTGAAGATAAAACAAGACGTCCTTGAGTTCGGTGCGCTGGGGTCAATGACGAACATTAATTGTTGATTTTCTATCCCCCCCCCCCAAGTTGATTATGGGGGGGGTGTTTTGTTGCCGTGGGGATTGCCGAGTGTCAATCAAAGTGACTTGAACGGGACCGAGGCCGAGGGGGGGGGGGGTGCCACGGGCTTGCGGCGTAAACGCGGAAAAAGTAGCAAACGTCATTTGCAGACGTCGCTCATGATGAGTCATTACGCCCGCCACAAAAGGCCCCCGCCGCCCCCCCCCCCCCCCAGAGACGCATCAGTCTCTTAATGCTTTGTCATCAGCGCAGGTTAATGGACCTCACAGTGGTCCGTTAAAAGTAACCCCGATCGATAAATACCCCCGCGTGCACGTGTGCGGACGCGCGAGCTTCCATTCTTTTAAAGACGTAATCGGAGGCCGCAAAAGCTCGTGAGGGAAAAATGCTGTCATAAATAACAATAGGAAAAAAAAAAAGAGAGAGAGAGAGAGAGAGAGAGACCATGGTTGACAGAAGATGCCGGATCACGCCATTTTTGGCTATGATGGAAACAAAAACAGGTCCTCGGACTTGGGCCTAGCTTGTCGGTCCGGTCGGTGAACGCCTGGTTCGTGGACGCCGACCTCTGATGACAGGACTGTACCATTTTTTTTTTTAATTACCACCTTACGTATGCCGACGACGGGGCGAAAAATAGAAGATTCGAGGATGACCGGGTTGACATGGTTCCACGTGCCTTTTTAGTTTAAACAGCGAGTATCTCATTATCTAAAGAACCCGAATCGACTCCCCCGGGGAAATCGTTCTCCCTCTTCCCCGTCTTGCCAATCAGCTTCCATTTAGAGTAGCAGAAGGGGGGAAAGGGGGGGGGGGGTGCAGGAGGGAGGAGAAGCGGCATTAAAACGGGCTAAAATTCAAACGTCAAAGGGTGAAGTGGGGCATGAAAAAGAGGCGGCATTAAAACAGGCCAAAATTCAACCATCAGGGAAAAAAGCAGGGCGAGAGACGGGTTGCGTACAAGGTGTGCTGAAACCTGAGTAAATAGCGTAGGAATCGGTTTAAAAATCAAGATTGAAACATTTCCAACAAGATGGTCACCGAAATATCGTGTCACGTCCTGCTTTGTGCAGGCACAGCCAAGATGATTATCGTTATCATTTTTTGTTCTCTATTCTGGGGAAAAATACAGCAGAAGAGCAATATTTTGACATTGCTGTCAGTCCGTCACTCGCCGGTTCAATTCCTCGAAGAGTTTAAGTGGAAAATTGGGGCGGGACGCAATATATGGGCGTGAAAAATCTCGTTAGCGCCTCCGCAAGGTCACACTCATCAAGCGGCAACGAGGTTAGAGGACACAATCAACAGCATCCCAAGCAAACACAAACAAGACAACACTTGTCCACCGCGCACGTCTGCCTTGCATCATTATTTCCTCTTTCTGTCCTCGGCCTCCAGCGGGGGGGGGGGGGGGGGCCCACTCCTGGGCGTCTGACACCTTCTGGCCTTGAGTCGGCCACTCGAGCGGGGGCGAGGAAGCGCGCAGGCGAGGCGCCGACACCCTCCCAGACGCGCCGCGACGTCCAAGCTGTGCTTTAATTGTGAGTGTGCGCCCGTGGTGGGGGGGGGGGGGGGGGGGGGGGGCGCCGGTGCATGCGCCGGCCCGGCCCGGCCCGGCTCGGCCACGGCGTCATTTGCACCACGCGTGGATTTCAAGAAAGAAAATCAGGTGTGGGAAGAAAAAAAAAAAAAAAAAAAAAATTGTATTTTTACAGGAACAATGTTCAATAATTTCACATTTTTAGTCATATTAAAGGAGTTATGTTTTTATATTATGTTTAAAAAAAGTCAGATTACACAAATAGCGTTTTTTTTTAAATTATACGATAATAGGAACATTTTTATTTTGAAAGGGGAATAAAGTGATAAGAAAAATGAATAAGAAAAATGTTACATTTTTGGAGAAATATCAAGAATCGAGTTGGAATATGTAGAGGAAAAAGTCAGTACAATGATAATGTCCTTTTAAAAAAATTGAAAAATTATATGAAAAAAAAAGATGCTGAAACGATATGACCTGTAAAACTGAGGGGGAAAAGTTAAGCGTTATGAGGTTAGTTATTAAAAATGTATTACAAGGAAATATTTTTTTTTTGTCTATTAAGAAAATATATTACACAAATTCCATATTAGAGAAATTCAGTGATATTTGGAGGGAGGAGAAAAAGCCACGTATTACATTAGTCATATTTTCATTAAGAAATAGGAGGTTGACGTGAAATGAGAGTAAAGATATAATATTACAAAGATAATCTCATTTTTGGAGGAAAGTTTGTCATCGTTCAAGAAAATTGTTTTTCGCTGAAAAGAAGAAAGCCTTTGTCACAATAATAGTTTGAGCAAAAAAAAAAAAAATTGTATATATATATATATATATTTTTAGAAACCTTACACGATATCGTGAAGGGGTCGAGACGGAGATTGGGGTGTCGGTGGGGTGGGGGGGGTCTTCGTTCATGTTGATAAATCATCTCCTCCGTTCAGGCTTGTGTTTATCTCCCGCTGTCAGTGGAGTGCAGGGCCTGCGATATCTCACACACACACACACACACACACACACACACATGAATACACACAAGGCTTACCTGAGCTTCCTTTCTTTGCCCCCCCCCAGTAGCCCCCCCCCCCCCCACCACCACCACCACCACCATACGGGGGACGCCCCGAGTCCATGCTTCTTTGTCCACCCGCCCAAAAGAAAAGTAATGTGTTTGTGTTGATTACAGCTTCATTAATAAACCCTCAACTGCCCCCCCCCCTGACCCCGACCCCCACCCCCACCCCCACCGTTCCCCCTCTCGAGGTGAGATTTCAAATGAATGAACACGAGCGGTAATCCTTCCACGAGCCAATAAGCACAGCTTCTGATGTGCACGGAAAAAAAAGGGGGGGGGGGGGCGAACCGTTTATAATGTTAAAAGTTTGCCTGTACACTTCATAAACTTGTATTTAATTTTATAGCTATTATGGAAATAACGTCGGGAAGAAAAATAATGTTACGTTGTCATTCTGTGGAAAAAAAGTTGAGAATGGAGTCATTCCAAAAATAAATTAGTTTGGTGTATACTTAATAGTCGTCTTTTCAAAGAAAAAAAAATATATATATACTGCTATTATGAAAGATACAATAATCATAAGAGAATAAAGTCTTTCACTTAATCAAAACATAACATTTTCGGTGAAAGAAGTATGATTGTTACAACAATAAAAACCTAAAATGTGAATATAATTAATGTGATTAAAGCTGTAGTAGTCCAATATACTATCATTTGTAAATAAAAAAAAAAACACCATGAGAAATTATTGTTTTTTTCTCTACACATTTTTTGGGGGTTTATCGTGAAAAGAAAAAGTAAACAATAAAATTGTCATATTATTTTTTTAAAGGAAAAGAGTTTTTAATTGGGAACCACTCGTAATATTTCATATGGAGCCACTCATAATATCCCAGCCGAGTTGGTCTTCTTCTTCAAAGCTCTTTTTTTTTGGGGGGGGGGGGGGCAATCGTCATATTTTGTATTTACACACACAAGGATTTACATAAATGGCTGCAAGGTGTCCAAAACATGAATTGGTGATACTTTTTAAAACTTTTTAAATGAGCAATCGTCATTCATCAAGATTAAATGTTGATGAATGATGAACAAATAGCCTGCAGTGAAAGTTGAAGTTTCCAGGACAAAAGGGGCGGGTGCTTTATCACCACCTGGGGTGTATGTGTGCACGCACACCACCTCCGAGCTCCCCCCGGAGTTTTCTGCAGGAACTTTCCTGAAATTTTACGCTTACGACTGACTTCTGACTTCTCACCGTACGACCACCTCCGGTGAAGTCTGCCGTTAGGCCCGTTTCCATGGCAACTCCAAACTCACTTCGGCCTACTTTTCCCCGCCGCGACCGCGCTTCGTCCGCGAGCACTTTTCGCGGCGGGCTTCTGGAGCGGGCTCGCCGTTCCCTTCCAAAAAAAAAAAAAAGGGGGCGAACGCTCGCCCGCGGGCGCGCACGCGACAAAACCCTTTTTAATGGGAAAGGGCGACCGGCAGAAGCCGAGCTCCGGGTGGGCGGCCATCTGCCTCGACAGGCTGTGGACAAAACGGAGGCGGAGACGCATTTGAATGGAAATGAGCGGAAGGTGCGTTCGCGGGCCGCGGGAAATGGGAGTCGCGCCCAAGGTCCGCCAAGGTTAATAACACGGGAGACGCGCGGCTACATCAAAGCGAGCGTCGGATGCGCCGCGACCTTTTTTTAGTGGTTTGTTTAGTCGCCTTTCGCAGCCTTTTAGCGTTGCCCCGTTGCGCCCCGCCGGCGCCGTTCAAATCAATCATCTCCCCTCAACGACCAATCGCGTGTCGACGCGTCGCCGTCGAGTGCTCACTTGACCGCCCGACTCTGCCCGCCGGCAAGTTTTAATCAACACTTGAGCTAATAGCGATGCTTTTTTTACACTCACTCATATACCACGCAAAAAAAAAACAAAACAAAAAAAAAAACAATTAGTGCACAAACAATAATACTTGATGGCAAAAACTGGTTTTCGTCTCATAACTCTATAAAGTGCGCTTAAATGTTCTAGTTTACGTGCAAAGGATTGTACTCCATGAATAATGTCAGTTTTGAGAGGGAATCTATTTTTAGAATAAAGTCAAAATGTATGATAATTTATTTAAAAAGAGAGAAGTCGGATTGGGAATTTGAATTCTATTTTTCCAAAATATGATGTGACGAAGAAAAGCCATATTTTTAGAGAAATAAACTTGCTGCCTTGAGATATGAGCGACGTCATACTTGTGAGTTTTTCAAGACATAAACGGTCGATTGGCAAATTTTTATTATGCAAGGCGGAGCAAGAACTTTAGATACAAGCGCTGCGTTAACAACGAGCGGCAGTAAAACGAGTTCATATTTTTCAAAACCAGTTTTCAAGATGTTATTGCCACTCTTGGCAAACTAAACCTAAAACAAAGTGAATAACAGAGCGTGTACTGTATCTAAAACGACCGCACAGCCCCCGGACGTAGCTTCATGTTAACCTTCAATGGGAAACTCCATATGCACACGGGCTAGCAAAATTAGCATCGGCGTGGTGGCTGTTGTAAGCCTTTAATCAATAGATATCTGAATATGGCCGCCGCTTTAACACGCGGATAAACTTTAGAAGTACTCATCGGCAAAAATTATTTTATTCCCTCTAACTAATATTACTGCCGCACTGAGAAGCTGAGAGAGAGAAATCAAGCCTCCAGTACAGCGTATATATCTGTGTCATACAGTGTACTGCCCTCAGCTGGCCAAGGCGTGCACAGCAGAATAACTAGCATAAAAGTGGAAGAGAAAGTGTGACAAAAACTCAATTCTTTTTAATTTTATTGAATGATTTCAGGTGGCACCGTGGCGCAGCTGTAAATTTTTGATGTCCCGGGTTCAATCCTGGCCCCCGCCTGTGTGGAGTTTGTATGTCCCCCCGCCTGCGTGGGTTTTCTCCTGGGGCTCCGGTTTCCTCCCACATCCCAAAAAACACGCAACATTCATTGGAGACTCTAAACTGGCCTGCCTCCTGTCCGAAGATAGCTCTCCCGCGATTTTTGTGAGGATAAGCGGCTTAGAAGATGGATGGACGGATGGATGATTTCATCAGTATTTACAAAAGCATAATATTGTATTGTAATTTTTCTCAATCAAAAACCGCATTTTTTTGTCAGAGGCAGGAGCGGATTAATAGCGTTTCCATTCATTTGAATGGGGAAAGATGACTTGAGATCCAAATGTTTTGACTTCAGAGCATAGCCAGCCCAGAAATCAAACTCGTTTCTCGCCCCGGGAATGGATTCAAATTGCAAACGAAATAGGACGGCACGATGAGAATAATAAAGTTAAAATCCTTTTTTTAAAAATAGGAATAGGAAGGTGGGGAGGGACGGGGGTGGGGGGGTGGGGGGGGGGGTCATCAGATCCGATCAAATCCGCTAGTAATCGAGCGTGCTTACGTTTCGAAATTACATTTTGTTCCTTGCGATCCCGAAGGGGAGAGAAAAAAAAAAATGAAACCAGAGAAAATCTCGACGGTATTCTTACGTTTTTTTTAGCCTTTTCTTTTTTTTTTCTTCTTCTTCTTCTTCTCCACGCCGGGGTGTGAAGTTGCTGACACCCCAGCTGCTCCCGCACGTTGACGACCGGGGGGGGGGGCGAAAAGGTTTGACGTTTTTCAAGAGAAACCGACGACGCTCGTGCCTTCCGTTGCGAGTTGCAGCCGTTCCTTGAACCCCCCCCCCCCAGCCCCCGTACACAAAACACTTGAATCTCAAAATCATATTTTACCACTGAAAAGAAAAAAATAGGTGACTATCCATCCATCCATCCGTCCATTTTCTTAACCGCTTATCCTCACGAGGGTCGCGGGGATTGCTGGAGCCTATCCCAGCCGTCAACGGGCAGGAGGCGGGATTTACACCCTGAAGTGGTCGCCAGCCAATCGCAGGGCACGTGGAGACAAACAACCAATCACATTCACACCTACGGGCAATTATAAGAGTGTCCAATTAATGTCGCATGTTTTTGGGATGTGGGAGGAAACCGGAGCGCCCACCCGGGGAAAAGCCACGCAGGCACGGGGAGAACGTGCAAACTCCACACAGGCGGGTCTGGGATCGAACCTGGACCTCAGAACTGCGAGGCCAATGCTTTAGCAGCTGCTCTACCGTGTCGTACTATATCTTATTTTGTAAAAAAATAGAAAAATAGTTTTCCACAAAATGCTTCATATAAAAGAGATAAAAGCTATGACTTTCCAATATCTCAAAAAAAATACTTATTATTAAAAAGGACATGTCTTGTTGTCATAACAGGTATCACCCAAGGGTTCCAATAACAAGAAAATTTGAAACCTAAAAAAATGTGAATATGTAAAACATATTTTTTTTTTTTATCAATATAAACATCGTTTTTGGAACATTTATTGTAAGGTGCATTGTGGTGGTATCATTTTTCTTTTTTTGTCTGACTACTTTGATTATTGTTATTCTTTTCCCTTTATGGTTAATTTCTTTGCTCGCTTACGGGGATGAGCTTGGTTGAGGATGATTTGATACTCGATCAGATAATTGGAGATTTCTGTCCTTTATAAAGGTGTTATTATCTCCTGCTATTAATAAATGCAAATTAATTGTATTTTTTTTCTTTCTTTCTCACTTTTCTCCCCTCTTTTCTTTCTCTGTATAAACGTGTGGAAAAATGAATTAAATAAAATTAAAAACATTAAAAATAAATAAAAAGAGGACAAAATTTAGTTGTTTTGTTTTTTGCGAAAAAACAACTGAGGGTAATATTATGTGGAACAAAGTCATAATATTTTGAGAAGTATTTGTGGACCAAAATTAAATTAAATAAAATTAAAAACATTAAAAATAAATAAAAAGAGGACAAAATTTAGTTTTTGTTTTGCAAAAAAAAACAAAACAAAAACAAATGAGGGTAATATTATGTGGACTAAAGTCATAATATTTTGAGAAGTATTTTTGGACCAAAAATAAATTAAATAAAATTAAATACATTAAAAATAAATAAAAAGAGGACAAAATTTAGTTGTTTTTTTTTTTTTGCAAAAAACAAAAAAACAAACGAGGGTAATATTATGTGAAATAAAGTTATAATATTTTGAGAAGTATTTTTGGACCAAAACTAAATTAAATAAAATTACATACATTAAAAATAAATAAAAAGAGGACAAAATTTAGTTTTTGTTTTGCAAAAAAAAAAAAAATGAGGGTAATATTATGTGGACTAAAGTCATAATATTTTGAGAAGTATTTTTGGACCCCCCAAAAAAATTTGGAAATGGATTTTTGACAAAAAGTCTTGTCTGTATGAGATTTAAGTCATAGTTTTGCGAGGCAAAAGTGTCAGTATTACATCATGAGGAGGTGGAGGAGGAAGGAGGAGGAGGAGGAGGAGGAGGCGGTGGAGGAGGAGGAGGAGGAGGAAGTGGTGGCGGTGGCGGTGGCGGTGGCGGTGGTCTGCCACGTCGGGCAACAGGCCGGCGGGAAGAGAGACAGATTGCGTTTTAACAGCCATCGCTGTCATCTCCAACAGCTGTCCTCTTCCCATTCGCCATTCACACGGCCCGTGTTTGCATTGTCTCCCCGGTGACCTCCCCTCCGAGAGCCGACGTGCGTTCGGGGGGCGTTGGGCGGGGGGGGGGGGGGTGTCTGCGAAGAAAAAAAGAAGAAGAAGAAAAAAAAAAAAAAGAGGAGCTGGACCAGTGGACAGTGGAGAATGGAATAGAGGGAAATGCAAATGAGAGGGAAAAGGGAGAGTGAGTGATGGGGAGGGAAAAAAAAAAGCCTTCCTCCTCCTCCGCCGCCGCCGCCGCCGCCCCCCGCCCTCGCCGTCGTGTTGCGCCTTATCAGGTAAAGTGGCAGATAAGGCGGCTATCTGGCCCTGCCAGGGCGTTGACACCACGCTCTAATGCATAATAAGTTCACTCATCGTTCTAATCGATGTGGCCAAATGGGGCGTTTGCGGTGGTGGTGGTGGGGGGGGGGGGTCGTTTGACAGTCGGGCCGCTGGCAGGTGCGCGGCTACAAACGCGGAGATAAGGCGGGGGCTTTTCGCCGTCAGCGCTCGCCCGCGACTATGCTAATGAAGCGGTTTCCCCCCCCCCCCCCCGGTTGGCGAAAAGAAGTCCCACAAGGCGGAAGAAACGCGGGACAAAAGCGCAAGATTGGGGTTGGGTTTTGGAGAACCGGTCGGGTCCAATAACACTGAAGTCTCATTTTTAGATGAAGTTTAGAAAATTTGGGGGTGGAAAAATTGACATTGATGATGATGATTATATTTTGTGGTGATCCGAGAAGCAAAGTTTGGGGCTTTATTCTCCTGGGAACTGGTCCAAGTTTGACTCCAATGCTGAGTCATGACAAAGTCACGGGGGCCCGCTCTGGACCAGGCCCAGAGACGGGGCTCGATGGTGAGCGCCGAGCGGTCGGGCCTGGCCCAAAAGGGATTTGTGTTCACGTGCGCTTGGCACCAGGACCCCCCTCGAGACCCCCTCTGTTGCACGTCGATTATCGACTTTTGTGGTCGCGTCGTCAGACGTTCTGCCGCACGTCTTGGACGCTCAGGCGCGGGGGTGGGGGTGGGGTTCGGGGGCTGACAACCGATCGTCACCTCATGGTGGGGGAAGACCCCCCCCCCCCCCACCGGACCCGGCAGACCCGAACACATTGCGAGGGACGGACGCCTGGGGGAGTCCCGCGTCAGGAGGAGCTTCAACTCCCGCCTCCGACAGAACTTTGCCCTTGTCCCAGGTGAGGCGGGGGGACCTTGACTCGGCCTGGATCATGTTCCGTACCTCCCTCGCTGAGGCGTTCCCGGACCCGTTGGCGGAAGCCAGCGGTGAGGGATGCGGTCCAGCTCTGGCATTTTGGCACCCGAGCGGAACACCGCTTTAGAATTTTCTGGGGGAAACTTCCGGTCCGGCGTCTCAGGACTGCCAACTATTGCACCCACCGTTAATGCTGCGTCCAGTGGGGACGGTGCGGTACTGGCCTCGACCCAGACCCAGAACCAGAACTCCTCCTCCTTCACCCCTTACACGATGCTCCTCTTCTCCTCCTCCAAACATCACACCCTTCTCTCCTTCCTCCTTTACCTAACTTTCTGCCTCCTCCTCCTCTTCATGCGATCCCCCCCCCCACCCCCCACCCCCGCCTCCAATTTCTGGTCCTCACCCTCCCTCCCCTTCTCTTCCCCTTCCTGCTCGTCACCCCCCCCCCCTTGCCAACCTCATTGCTCCTCTGTCGTTGGTTACTTTCAACCTACCGTGACGCCTCCCCCCCCCCTCCTTATCCCTTCCAACCTCCCACCCTGCTCCTCACCCCCCCCCCCACCCTCCCGCCCCCTCCCCCCTTCACTCAGGATGCAGAGTTCACGGGTCAGCCGAGTGACAGGGCCTGAGTCGGGAGATAAGAGGAGGCCAGAATGGCTTTACGGCAAGCGGCACTCTGAGAGGGGTGATTGGGTATGGGGGGTCGGGGGGGGGTCGTGGATGGAAGGACCAAGAAGAAGACTCATTGGGGGGGGGGGGGGCGGGCGGGGGTTGAGGAGCGAAAGGAATGGTGCTGGGGTGGGGGTGGGGGGAGCTAATCTGCCACGGTTTGAAGTAATAATACATTTCTGATAGTCATCACGACACGCAGGCCGAGGGGGGGGGGGGGGAGGTGCGCCGCGTTCAAAGACATCCAGCAAACACAAATACAGAGGCAAGGCTCATTCTTATTCCCGCGTCGTCTCGCGCTGTAAATCACCCCCCCCCCAAAAAAAAAAAAAAAAAAACCCACCACCCCACCCACCGCACTCCCTCTCAATCCAGCCTGGATATCAGGCCTCTGCAGAAGTGCTCGGGCCGGTTGATAGCGGGGTCCTCTGGGGGTTGGGGCTGGGGGGGGGGGGGGGGGGGGGCTGTATATGTGTGTGTGTGTGGGGGGGAGGAGAAAGGGGGGGGGGCACGGGGAGGTTGAAGCTACGCCGGCTTACCGTGCAGCCTCCCATATAGAGTTCAAGGGTCAGGTGGCTGGCGAGCTGCGGACTGACACACTCGCAGTTTTTATGGGGGGGGGGGTTGTCACTCCGTGCACCTGTGTGTGTGTTTTTCTATTGTCTTCTATTGCCGTTATCTAATAACATATCAGCGGAATTTTATTCTGAATGTATTTTTTTTTTTTTTCACCAATTATTATGGTGGTGTGGGGGTGTCAAATCTAACTATGTTCGCTCTCTTTTGCACAAAAATCCAAATTCTCCAGAGAGTGGGCTTCATTAACGGGACATCCTCACGTTTAACGAACCTCATGAATTTATTCATAAACGTAGTTGCCAGTCGTACAAAAAAAAAAAAAAAAAAGTCTTCACGTTACCAAAAATTCTGCAAGGATTTGCGCCTTTTTGCACCAAATGCAGTCAAATTTGCGCTTTTTTTTTGGGCACTAAATTTGCAGCAGAATAGGTTACATTTTTCTGATATTCTCATGATTACAATCTTTTGAATTTATTGATACATATCTCAGACTTTGACATGCTACCTTGTGCATTTGTCGGTGACGTTTTTGACGACATGTTTATTCAATCAATACGGAAAATGGAAATTATATTCACACCCTGCAAATTTTGAGCTCGTTTCTTTTCGTCACAGGCTTTTTTCACGTTTGTATGACTTGTACATTTTGTGCAAAAAAAAAAAAGTAAGATCCCAAAATTGTTGGTTTTTTTGGGGGGCGTCACAAACTTTTCTTGTTGTTGTGCAAAATCCAACTAAATTCCCACGATAAGAGGCATTATCAGATATGTTGTGACTCATCCTGAAGACTTTAGGTAGCCCCCCCTCCCTGCTAAAAAAAAAAAAAAAAAAGTTGTTGGTTTGAGTTTTAGCTTTTTTTCTTACGTCAGAAATTTTACGTAATTGCGAGAACACACCGACGGCGTCGGCGTGGGCCCGGCGGCGTCGCGGCACAACGTTTGCGTGCGCCTGGAAAAAGAAGTCATCAAGTAACAAATGATCTTCCTCCATTTCAAGTTTTTTCTTTTTTTTTGCCCCCCCCCCTCCTTAAAGCGGGGGTGCGCTCGGCGTGGCGGCAAAGTGACAATTTGCCGCCCGCCGAGAAGCACTCCGACGCGGGCGACTTGTCTCAGGTGCAAAAACGCCAGCGAGCCACACGGCGGCATTAACGAGGGGGGGGGGGAGAAGCAATTTCCGTTATTTAGCGTCGACGTTCATCGCGGCGGGGGTCGGGGGAAAAAAAATGTTGTTTGTCTGGAAATCAAAGGAAACGAGCACACTTTCCAAAGCCTGTTTGCTCGAGTTTTTGCACTTAATATCCAATTACGCGACATGCTATTACACAGTAATTGCTTCCAATGACTTTCTTTCTTTTTTTTTTTTTTTTTTGCAGGAGCTAAATCGCGCTGCAATTGGTTGCATCCCACCAGGAAGTGATGTGAGTCCGGGTTTCATCCTGCGACGTGAGTAAACCGTCATTGTCCAACTTTTACGCTTGTCACTCCAAAGTGGAGCCTGGATTTTCTCCAAAGTGGCGCAAAGTTGTTTCACTTGGAGCGCAGGATGTTGTTTTCTTTCGAAATGTGTTTTTTTTTTTTTTTTTTTTTTAGGATGGGGGGGGGTTATAAAATCCCTCTAAATCCGCCCCAGAATTTATTTGCTATCCCTAAAATCTATATTTAACATTTACCTTCCCCTTGTTTTTGTGTGTGTACCTTTGCCATACCTTGTGACATATTTGTGTGACTATCGTTGTTTAATTCATTCATAAAACCATAACAACAAATAGACCAACCTCTCAAATTTGGAGGTTTTAATACTTTTGACTCGAGGTTTTTAACTTGTTTATACAACCCACCCCCCACAAAAAAAACCCAACTCAGCTGAAATTAATTTTTTTTAGCATAAGATCCAATTAAAACTTTCCAAATAAGGCCTTTTTCATGCCATTTTATATATATATATATATATATATATATATATACATATATGAGACTACTATTTGTTGATGAAATAGACTTTGTTTTACAGATTTATTGAGTAATTTATTTTATTATAAAAACAAACCAAAAAAATATTTTGCTTATTGTATGCTTTTGTTTGTAGAAAAAAAAATCCGACTAAATTCTCGCAACAGGCGGCCATCTTGTTCTCGTCTGTTGCTAATTCATTTATCAGTCAAAGAAAAAATATGACCAGTTTTATGTAAAAATCTACAGAATGGGAAAAACAAACCAAAACCAAAACAAAAGAGGCTTTGTCATGCTGTCTTGCAAATGTCTGAAACTATTATTAATTCATTCATTCGTGCCACTTTCCAAAATGGCGTCCGGCTTACCTTTGGCATTCCCGGTGTACTTAATATTTCGACTTTGAGGTGAGCGGCCAACTTTTATTTTGTTTTTTTTGCGCGTGTGCTTTGCAACTTTTTCACGTTTTCGAGCGACCGAACGCGTAGCATCTTCCGAAACCCCCCCCCCCCCCACCCACCCCCACCCCGCTCCCCTTGGCCAAAATGCACTTGAGCGGCTGTCGCCCGCTTGCCGTCATTCCGTCACGTTTCTTCCTTCCTTCCCTCTCGCTCCTTTCTTTTTTCTGCCCACTTTTTTCTCACCCAGCCTCCTCCTCCTCCTCCCTGCCTCTTTTCTTTTTTCCCCCTCTCTCGCCATTTCAGCTGCCGCGCGCCTTATCTCGCTGTTGCCGTCCTCAGTAATTATTATTATGTGCCGGCGAGATAATTCGCAAGCCGCGAGGAGGGTGAGGGAGGAAAAAGAGAGGGAGGTGGGGGGGGGGGGGGGGGGGGTTAAAAAAAAAGGGATGAAAGAAAGAGTGGCTGTGGCTTCCTGGGCTGTGCTTCTCTTATCTGACCTTGGGCAGAGCCACTTATTGTTAGGCAAATCGCATGTGCAGAAAAATGGAGTGGAGCGAGGTGCTAGCTGGGTGCAAGGATGGGGGGGGGGGGGGGATGGATGGAGAAGAAAGTATAGAAGGAGGAGGCGGAGAGAAGGGGGGGGGCAGGATGGAGGTGCGCAGGCAGGCGTGCACTCGGGTTGGAGGAGATATGGAAGGAGAAGGAGGCGGGAGGAAGTTTGTTTGAAGAAGAAGAGCAGTGAAAGCAGGAAAATGGGCTAAAAAAAAAATAAAATCATTTTTTACAGCTCACCCCCCCCCCCAAAAAAAAGGAGAGGTATCCCGTTGTCATTGCCCAGGGAGGTAGACAATGTCTGCAGTCGTATCAAATCAATTGAGATGACGAGTCGACGCTCAATTCTGCTTCCCAATTCATTTGAAGTCCTTAAAAAAGTCTTACATTGCGGTTTTTTCCACACAAAAAGCGGCCATAAAAAAAAAAAAAAAAAATGAAATCACACAAAATACGTAACACAACGGTAAAAGTCAAACAAAGTAAAACTACTCACCGTCACGAAAGATAATGCGACCCGACTCATGAGTGACAATCAAAATTAAAAAAAGTTTTTTGTCTTGAGTTATAAACAAAAAAATGGAGTCACAATTGCTAAATCTGTTGACGCAAAGCTCACAACAAGCAGCAAACCGGGAACAATTTGTCCTTCAAAAAATGGCCACATGATTGTTTATTGTTTACAAGCAAAATGTAAAACAGACAAATTATGTGCTATGCGTTGAATCAAACCAAATCTTGCCCAGGTCTGCTAGCTTCATGCTAACACACAATGCAAAACCCAATAGATGGGCTAACAAAGCTAGTTTTGATATTATGGTATGAACTTTTAGAGTGTCCAATAAATGTTGCACGTTTTTGGGATGTGGGAGAAAACCGGAGTGCCCGGAGAAAACCCAAAAAGGCGCGGGGTGAGCTTGTAAACTCCACCCGGGGGGGGGGGCTCGAACCCGGGTCCTCAGAACCGTGAGGCCAACAGTTTACCGTGCCACACATGAACTGGACACGCTAAATTGCCCCTAGGTGTGATTGTGAGTGTGGCTATTTGTCTCTGTGATTGGCTGGCAACCAGTTCAGGGTGTACCCCGCCTCCGATCCGTTGACAGCTGGGATAGACTCCAGCACTCGCCCCAACCCCCGTGAGGATAAGCGGCAAAGAAAATGAATGGATGGTATGAACTTTTAAACAATTTATATTAGAACACAATCGTTAGCAATGAATTTAAACAGCAACACACAAACAAATCTGGCATGTACATCTTCTTTATCCTCTGCGAAAAACAAGGGAGTATGTGTATCAGCATCGAATTAATGTGTAGTACTGCATGTACTGCACACAAACGAGCAGCACAATGCGCACTGAAGTAAATCACGATTTGATTCTTGACATTCTATTGAACGATATCAATATTTTTCTTGTCAAAAACTTGTATTTTGTGGGTATTTCCATTCATTTCCGTGATGCAAGGCAGTCTGAGATGCAGTCCGCATTATCGTACAACACGGGTCTCATCAGACCGCGGGCGTACCCGACAATCCCGAAAAAAAAAAAAAAAAAAAAAAAACGCGCGGCGCCATCTCGTCCTTTCGGCGCACAGCGGGCGAAACGTGAAGCGACGGCGACTCATTAAATCAGCCGGCTAAGTGCACATTAAAAGGCGGTAGCGGGACTTCCGTCGGAGAATAGTCGAGTAATCTTTACAACTCTCGGCGAATAAACGCATCTGCGCAATCAACTTAATGGCGCGGGGCGCCTGATGTTCCTCGCCGACACTCGCCGCGTGAAAGGCGGGGCGGGTGGGCGTTATTTATTTATTTATTTATTTATTTTCCCCCCGTGGCGTCCGGCGTCTGATGTGTGGCCTTTGCCGCCGTCGCCGTCGCCGTCGTCGTGGCGTTCCTTTTAATTACAAAGCCATTCTGCAGCAACAACAGGCTGCCCCTCCGCCAGATTTAAAACCAGTCCGATAATTAATCGGCCTGTGTTTCCTTCCAGGGGGGATTTGTGTGTGTCGGAGGGGGGGGGGGGCTCTTTGAGTATTTTCGTTTGGTTCCTTAAAAAGAGCCAAATAATCCAGCAGAATAGATTTTTCTTCATCGTGAATAGAAACTATTTTCTGTCATTTTATTGCCAGGGCTCGTTCGAACGCGTAACAAGATGACATTTGCCGCTTCTTAATAAATATCCTGGCCGGAAATAGCGCCCCCCTCCGCCCCCTCCCACCGTGGAATACAAGATCGTGAGTGGACGCGAGGTTGTCGGGGAGTTTTCATTTGACAATGTTTATTGTTCAGGCCTCGGAATGTTTGCTGCAAAATTTGAGCGGCAAGCAAAGTTCAGTCGGTTCTCCAGCGAAATGGGAAAAGAAAAATGACGCAATGAAGGTGGCATGTAGGCAAGGGGAGCTACAGGTGGCGATGAACGTTCATTTGTTTATCCATTTTTATCTGCTGCCCGTGCTCACTGGTGGAGTTTTTGCCGCGCGCAATTACTTTTTCCCTGCGACGTTATCCCCCACTTTTCAGTTTTTTTGGAGCGCGAGATTCAGAAGTCCCGGCGACCTCAGCGTCCTCGGCTCCATGTCACCCCATCCCATAACCCCAAATCCTCACGCCACCTCTCTTGCCCACACCCCCCCCCCCTTTTTTTTGTTGGGCTTGCCGCCTGCTGCTCAATTGAGCTTCTTTAAGAGAGGAACAAACAAACAAAACATCTCGAGCTAATGAGGCCACCTCCAGGAACACAGAAGCTGAAAAGGAGGCCTTGTGTACCGACGCGGCACTGAACATTACGGTGGGGGTGGGGGGGGGGACGAGGCAAAGGGGGAGGATTTGCAGGGATGAGCTGTGATTTGATGGAGTGGATTGAGTCGTCTGAGCCGCGTCCACTGAGGAGAAAATAAGGTTGACGGGACAAAAACCCGATGGGTGACTCGGGCGTGCTGACTTTTTTTTTTTTCTTTTTCTTTCTTTCTCTCTTTCGCCAGGTCATTCTCACACTGCGGTGGCTGACCCAAGTGGGTGTCGATCATCAGCTCTTCTTAACGTAGCATTGTGCTTCATTTCGTCGCTCGCGGGAAGATTATTAAAGCTATAGCGCGCCTTTCAACGCGCTCGGCGGACGCGTCGGCACACCTGCGCGGGCTAAAATTTGGCCAATCCGCAGGATGATTACATCTGCGCCCTTTGAACGAGGAGAGCTGGCATTCAATTAAACTATGCTAGCGTTAGCCACTTTACGCTTTTTATACATTTAAACACGGGTAAATTCTTGAAAGCCACATTGTTACCGATAATCATAGTAGTTTTTGAAGTGTAGTTGGGTAAAACAGCACCGTTAGCCGCGAGCCCCTTTTGGGGAAGTTCGAATTGGTGACACCTACAGACAATTGACTCGGCGTCCTTATGTGCCGAATGTCAATTTTCAAACCGTTTTTGTAAACGACAACATTGCAGTTTCTACGTCAACTCTGAAATCGGAGAGCCGGCAGTTGAGTAACGTTAGCCTCTGGTCCGTTTTTGGCCAGCAACGAAACGTCGGCAGCCGAGTGGGATCCTCGAGCGTTTGAAAGCGGGTTGAAATAAATGGACGTTTTTTTTTTTAATAATCCGCATTCCAGCGTCGACTCTGAAAACGAAGCTAACAAAACTAGAAAGTGGGGCCAAAATTTGATTTAGGGAGGAAGCAACAGTCATCTGTGGGAAAAAAAAATTAGTCAGTAAACGTTGCATTGAAGCGTCCTTACGCATCATTGCAATCGTTTTCTGTGCATTTTTATTTTACATTTCTTTTACTTGTCAATTTGCAGCTGTCAGTCTTGTTCTGATTGTCTTTACAGAATACGAAAGAGGAGGTCAAAAGCAGCCACGGATAAACCTTTTATATATATATGTATATATAAAAAAAATCAAATACAAATGATGGAGTAATTGTTTATGCCGCGGTATCTCGACTATCCGCGGCAGCCAAGCTAATTAACCTCCTTCCGCGGTGGGTTTTTTTTTTTTTTTTTCCCTTTAATTCCTCACGACCGATTCATCCCCTCGTGGGTGAGAGGAGCCGTGCTGTTCTTTTTTTAACTCGTAGCCTCTCGCACATCATTTGGTACTTTTTGTCTATCGGGAGGTCTTTATTTTTAGGAATGGGAGCAGGATGTCAGCGGAACCGGCTCAGCTCGCCTCGATTTCCGTGAGGTCTTCTTTTTTTTGTTTTTTTCTTCCAAAATAGTTGTATGGAAAATGGCGTCGGACGTGTGGCGCACGAGACAAAGATGGAGCAAAACGACAACAGCGACAAAAGCACCTGGCGGGATTTGGTTGGAGGTCCTCGGGACAGGTGAGGAGAAAAGCCAGAGCAGACAGCGACGACAAAAGACCACAGCAGCGAAATTAACAACATCTGTCGAGGAAGCTGGCGCCCGAGAAGGCAAAGACAAAAGACGTCAACATCTCTTGTGACCTGTTTCGATAAGTTGTGCGTGTACAGGACCAAAGAGTGCGAAAATGTGCGAAAGACAACAACAACAATGTAGGAAAGTAGGGACCGGTTTTGGCACGCTATGGAGAAAGGAGACCAGACAGGAATGACAAAAGGAGAACTGAAACATCAATTGCGGCGACTTGGTGCAAACTGGGGATATTCCAGAAGAAACGAATGAAGACTGCAAGAAAGACAAAACTTTTTTTTCGGGAACAGTCAGGAAAGAGAGCAGGCGGCGGAACAATTGGAAAGATGGAGGTCCGCACTGGAAAGGAGAGGACTGAAGATTAGCTGAAGTCAAACAGAACATATGTGCGTGGAGGGGGAAGAGATGGCGAGGGTGGACGACTTCAAATACTCGGGGTCCACAATCCAGAGCGATGGTGAGTGTGGTGAGGCAGTGAAGAAACTGGTCTGAGCGGGGTGGGACAGTTGGCGGAAGGTGTCTGGTGTTCCAAGTGACAGAAGAGTCTCCGCTAGGATGAAGGGCAAAGTCTATAAAACAGCGGTGAGGCCGGTCGTGATGTACGGATTAGAGACGGCGGCGCCGAAGAGACGACAGGAAGCAGAACTGGAGGTGAGCAGATTGGATAGGATTAGAAATGAGCTCATTTGAGGGAGGGACAGCCAAAGTTGGATGTTTTGGAGACAAGGTGAGAGAGGGCAGACTTCCATGGTTCGGACATGTCCAGAGGCGAGAGAGTCTGAGGAAATTGGTAGGCGGATGGTAAAGATGGAGCTACCAAGGAAGAGAGAGCGAGAGGAAGACCAAAGAAAAGGTTGATGGATGTTGTGAGGGAGGACATGAGGACAGTAGTGCGTGTTAGAGAGGAAGATGCACGAAATAGGCTTTGGCGACCCCTAACGGGACAAGCCAAAAGAATGAAGAAGACAGGAAAGAGCACAAACAGCAATGACAAAAGACAGCAAAGACAACACGCGGTGGAGAGAAGCGCCAGCAAAAAAAAAAAAAACAACAAAAGCCAAACGACAAATCTTGTTGCGCCTTCTCTCTGGATCCGTTTCTCGAGACGAGAAGAGTCGGCAGTGACTAAAGAAGGCAAAGACGGCAACGCTGGTTGCGTTCTGGCGACCAAGCAACAAGACGGAGACGGCGCAGCGGGCCGACGCAGGCGTGTGGTCACACGCAGATCTCGCGCGTCTTCGTGGACTGCGTCGCGGTCGGTTCCGAAGGGATCTTTTTCGTGGTCCCGCTCGCTTTTCCGTCCGTAATCATCTTAAATGGGCTCGTTCCAAACCTCTTCATTGTGGATTGACTTCATTAATTAGCTGTTTCTGCCACGGGATAATGGCGAGAGCGTGCTAAATAGATTAGCCCGGAAACTTGATTTATCTCCGTCGCTTGGCGCACCCCATCAACCGCTTTATCGCTACCCGCTGACGACCCCCCCCCCCCCCCGGGCCCCCACCCCCCGAGGCACTTGTCAGCGGAGCCGCTACACAACGCACGATGAAAACCCCACACGGGCCCCCATCGAAATCCGCCTGAGCTGCGAAGGTGCACAAACGCCGCCACCACGTTCAAACAAAAATAGATTCAAAACTGTTTACATTTTTTTTCCTTTTTTTTTGCATTGCAAAACTTGCAAATCAGATTTCTGCATTCATGAAGAGCCGGAAAAGCCAAAGACAATAACTAAGATGCGGTGTGTATCTTTGGTTTATGTTTTTCCAGCTCTTTTGTAAATCATTATAAACGTTATAAACAAGTTCTGTCAGAGGAAAATATGGCGGTATTTTTTAATAATTAGCTCACGTTGGCGAGGTCACTTGCAACGTTACACAGGAGAAGTACCGTAATTTCCGGCCTACAAGCCGCGACTTTTGTCACACGCTTTCAACCCTGCGGTTTATGCGGTGATGCTAGCACCAAGCTAACGCTAGCTAGCTGTGTACCGAGGCTTATAACCAGGTGCGCTCCGTAGGCCGGGATTTACGCTAATATGGAAATCATTATCTCGAGCGGAACACGCGCAAGTTAGCAGTTCATTTGAAAAGAGGGGAAAAACTTTGACGGAAAACGCCTTGGCACGACCCCCAGGGCCTCAATAGCAGTATTGCAGTTTTCCGCGTGTGAAAAGTAAAAAGAACGCGTCGACTGTTGTCATGTGTCCTTGCAACAGCCTCCGAGGTCGTGTTTGCTACTTGATTTCGCAAGACCGCATTTTTGCACCATTTAGCCAACTTGAATGCTTCCCTCTGCAACAAAAGTGTTGTTGTTGTTGTTGTTGTTTTGTTGTTGTCGAAGAATACAGAAGATTGTTGACACAGCCAATTTCAAAACACTTTCCCGCATGCTTTTTCAAGATCTATTATAGATAACGCAAATCCCGGCCGAAAGAGCGCACATGGTTATGAGCCTCACCCAGTACATGTGGAAAGGAAATACCATTTGGTACATGTAAAAGCCGCAAGTGCCCACATCGAAATTGACATTGAAACACGAGATATTTACAAAGAAACATGGTACACAGAGAGTTAGTTGCCACCGTGCGCGCTGACACTAACGCTAGCGCTGCCGTACGCGTTAACGCTAGCACCGCCACGCTAACAGGGCCGGTTTAAAAAAAAACAAAAAAAACATACCGTTAAAAATCACAGAGACACGCTAGCGCAGCGCTAACAGGGCCGGACCGGTAAAAGTCACTTCCTCGGCACATATATTCCACCGGTCTGACTCTTCCCTTTTCCGCTCGAGCGCCCCCTTGCGGCCGTTACAAGGAAAAAAAAAATGCAGAAATTAGCCGCATCACCACATAAAGCGCAGGATTGAAAACGTGTGAAAAAAGTCGCGGCTTCATTATAGGCCGTAAATTACGGTGCATATATTCCCGTGAAATGTAGCAGGCTTGGATGTTTCTTTTTGTCCAAAAAGTTTTCAATCTTTTTAATATTCCGGGATATTGTCGTCACGTGTCGGGCAGGCAGTTGTACCAGGCAAGCCAGACAAATTCCGTTCACGCTAATTCTGACTCATAATTGCTCGCTATGGAATATTTCGGCAAATGTTTTTACGAGACCGTGTGTATTTTTTTGTCCAATTTTTGACACTTCCTGTCTGTTTGGCGAACACGGTAGATTGTTTCCACGAGTCACGTTGCCAGAAATCTGCACGTATCCGAATTGCTCGTCGCAAACGCATTTTCCCCGCATGCTTTTGGAAGAATTTTTTTCGATGTATTTGGCTTTCAAGGCAAAATACTTTTTGAGGAATACGGAATCGTTGTCGTGTAGGACTCGGCCGATACTTGTCAGAAATCGCTGAAGCTCCGAGCTCTCGCCGCGCTGGGAAAACATTTTTTTTTTCCCCTTTTCTCTGAGTGACATTTAAGTCGACGGAGATAACGCCGCGACTCACACGCGAGGGGAAAAAAGATGACTTTTGTATGATACGTTGACCACTTTAATGGTTCGTCCCGTACGCTGGGTCGGCCTTGGCCTCCGGGATAACGTCGAAGCGCAAACAAATTTAGTTCGGCCGTGTTTTTTTTTTTTTTTTTTTTCGCGTGTTGGCGGTATCGAAACGTACGAGCTACAACTTGAATCTTTTTGAAGACGGAGGCTGGTGTTTGGGTTTTGAGGATGGGGTTTGTCGGGGCGGGGCGGGGGGAGGGGTTATGGAGACGTAGAAGGTGCTGGACTCAGTTGATTAATCAAGAAAGAGAAGCACAACTCTCCAATCAAAGGCGGGGGGGCGACGTAAATCCCCTTGTTGCTCCAGCAGGGGCGTGAAAGCCACGAGGGGAGTCGGCTTTTGTGCGCACAAAGGCGACCCTAACGCGCTTTCAGCGCCGCAACAAATGAGAGCTCTGTTTTTTGGGGGGTGTTTGGGCTGTGAGGGGGGTGCGCGTCTTGAAGAACAGCCAACAAGAGGTGCGAATAAGATGGCCATTCATCTCCCGAGCTCGACACTAATTCCCCCTTTTCTTGGCGGCCAAACAACAAACACCAAAACACCGGCGTGCGGGCGGCTTAGAGCCGACGTGTAATCCTCGCCACTTCTGACCCGCCATCGCCGTGTAAGTCCGCGACCTCGCCATTCAGCCGTCGGGATGCGCGTCTAAAGGACGGGTGACCCCTCGGCGCGCACGTTTGGACCCCCGCACTCCAGGGCCCTCCAAAGAGCCGAGCTGAGGAATTCAGGAGCCGCTGAAAGGAGGGGAGAGAGACTCTAAGTAGGGGCCGGGCCCGATCGTGTTTCTTTTCTCCCGCCATTTAATTCGTCTTTAGAGGCCATCTCGTTAACACGATCTTCTCTGGCAGGGGGGGAAAAAAAGAAGCAGAGACCCCCAATTCCGCCCTCCCGCCGACGTGCCCGACTTCAAAGGTCCCCGCCGACCGAGCAAAGAAAGTCACCTCTTTCTTCCTTTCAGCCTCCCCTCGCTCGCCGCTCCTGGCTCCTTCCCCAAAAGCGGCGGCGCAGAAATCATCTCACTTTCCGCCGCTGCTTTGCATTTGAAAAAGGACGTAATTAGCCAGAGGCTGCGAGGGACGCGGGGGCGGGGGCGGGGTCGGGCCGAACGGGCCCACGGCCGGGCCGGCCTCGTACCTGCTCGCTGCCTTTTAGCTTCGTATTCGCTAGCTTGGCCTTCCCCGGGTGACCGACACGAAAAGAAAAAAAAATCACATTTGTTAAAGTTGTTAGTAATAATAACCTACATTTTTATTACACGAGTAAATGGATCATTTTTAGGTGAAAATATGCACGCTAAAGTGACCGTATATATATTTTTACCCCTTCAACACGTTTAAATTTAGAATGCACCTAAACTTATTCAAAACACATAGATAAGGGGGGGGGGGGACCCCAAAGGTGTCCCTGTTCTGGTTATTTTCACTCGCTTCAAGTTTTTTGTCGCTCCCATGTTGACTGCAAAGTTAAAAAAAAGACACTTTTACACAAAAATGTTCAACCATCATTTCATCCAAGAAAAATCCACTAGCTTCGTGCTAATATATCATAGGAAATGTCATAGACGGGCTAACGGCACTTAGCATCGATAACGGAACGGTGCTTGCAGGCACCGGCTAGCATCCGAAGACCGAATAAGTTACTCAGGGCCCCGTTCTAAAAATAGTTCACCGTCAAATTATTATTTTTTTTTTATTTCGCTATTTTACAAACGAGCACAATTTAGCAGTGAGTAGCTTTGAACTTTTTATGTAACGTTTCTTTTTTTCCCAAAAAATACCAGAGTTCATATGTAAGTATTGTAGCGCTTGACCAAACAACTTTCAGACACGAGCATGGCGCAAACATATTTAATCGGCACCCAAGAAGTCGATCTCAGTTTCCAAGAGATTGAAAGGTACATGAAATTCTCAACCATCAACCCCACGAAAAACATTTTTCAAAAATTGGACAATGTACTGCAGCAGTGGCGCAAATGATGCAGCACAATCTAAGAGTTTTTCACGGTGCCATAGCAACTGCGCTTACCTGAAAAATTGCCAAAATCTGCAAATGACTGAAGCTAAAAAAAATTGCCATATTTCCATTTTTTTTTTTTTTTCAGAAAACATAAGCAAGGAATCAGTTTGAACAATGTTTGCGTTTTCTGCAAACATTGAAATATGGAACTATGCTATTAAGCTAACCATATGGACTGTAGCGCAAATGAGCTACTCTGGCCTAGCATCCTCGAAATATTCCCTGGATGTATATTTATAATTACATTTGACATTTTTTGCGCATTTGCGGCGTCCATTTTCTTTTCTTCTTCTGATTATTATTTACTGCGCGTGTGTGGTTCTCCCCCAACAATGTCACAAAGAAATCCCATCACGCCGACGCCGGCGCGGGCGCGTCTTGATTGGCCGCGGCGCCGCTTCCCCGTTCCTCCGCCTCGGCGTGCGCGACAGCCGATTTCAATAATCTACACGCGTGTCGCCCGAAGGCGCAGCCGGTGCTGAGCCGGAGCGTGTCTAAAGGTGCGGTGTAATCCTGGAATATGCAGAGTGGCGAGGAAAAGTCATTCTCCGCTCACGCCCATCAGGGATCTGGAGCCCCCGCCCCGATGCGGCTGATAGGGATCCCTTATCTCCGCCACACAGAAACGTACACGCATACGTACACGGCGAGACGTTTTTGCCGGACGTCGGCAGGCTCAGCCGTTCGATGGCTCGATCGTTTGCGCCCCCTCCCTCATTTATCCTCATTTGAGCCTTCGGGTCAGCTGATGGCTCGGGAGTTAATGTGCTGCGACGTTAACATACGATGCGCCCGGTGGTCTCGCGGACCTTTCGGATCCCTTTCTCCCCCCCCCCACCACCCCCCACCCCACAACCCCACCGTCACTGTCCTGGTTGTGGCCGCCCCCCACCCCCAAAAGACAATAATTACCTACACTGTACGTGTGTAAACAGCAGATGTGGAGAAGGCAGGAGTGCCCAGATGAAGGGTGGCATCTCAAATTTTTATATTTCACTTTTTCTATTTTAAAATATGTATCAGAATTTTAGATAACATAGAAGAAGACAATAGATAACCCCTTTTCAAATAGATAACCCTATTTTCATATTGATTCTCCAATATTTCTACCTCATTTTTAACAATGAAGCTTTTTTAAAACAATTATTATATTTATGAATTTATGTAAAGAAAATGTTTGCCTTTTTTTTTACCTTTTTTGTAAAATTTCATCTTACTTTTCCTAATATTCTGTAATTTTTTGTCTAATGGTTTTGTATTTTTCTTCAATTTTGTTTTTACATTTTAACCGATATTCTTTTCCTAATATTTGTTTTTTTTTTTTTATCGAATGGTTTTGTATTTTTGTTCAATTTTTTTTTAACTATTTTTGCATTATCATTTTTCATGTCATAGTTTTGGATTTCACTATTTTTTTCCTATTTTCTTTTTTTGGGGGGGGGCTTGTTAGGCTTTTTTCATGTGTTTTGTCTTATAAAAAAACATTTTCCACTATTTGCTTTTTCATTTTTTTTGTTCTTTTTTTCTATGTTTAATCTATATCTAGACAGGTTTTCAATCAGTATTTATTGACTTATTTTTTTTTACTAATATTTTTGTGTGCTTTGTCACTTTGACCCCCGGTAATTCTGCAGCTTTCATCTCATATTTGTTTTCATTTTCCAACATTTTAATATTTAATCAAGCTAACATTATTTCCAGCGCCCCGGCTTTTTTATATGAAAGGGGGGAGCAAACTTTCCATAAGGTCTGGCCTCGCCGCCGAATCGAGGAGGGTGTCCGGGGTCTTCCCCGGGGGGTTGGGCCTTGTTGGTTTAGTCTGGCTCCGGCCCGTTTGCGCCCCCCCCCCGCCGCGTGTTGCGCTGTTTACTCAGACATACGTCAGCCGTAAACGCCGCGTTTTCCGGTCGCGCTCGGGCGCCGTCGCTTTGTCCGAGCCCCCTCCCGCTCGAATCGGTGCCACTCGCGCGGAGCTGACCCGTTTGGATCTCACGGGCGAACTGCGCGATTCCCGGTCAACCCCCCCCCCACCACCCCACCACCCCCCACGCTGCGAGGGCGCATATGGCGGGCTTATTGTCAATACAGTAGATGGCGTACTTGATAGTGTGCGCTGTTGACTCTGGAGACGCGTCGGGGTTTGTTTGCTTGGCTGCTTGTGTGCTGTCAAGGCCTCCGGCGGTGCTGCGGTGTGACGCTGGGTGAGGGGAAATATGGGGGTGGGGTGGGGGGGGGGGCATCCAAACATATTGATCTCCTGCAGAAGGGGGGGGGGGGGGACATTAGCGATAGCGCCTGCGCAGGCCAGGCCAGAGGCGGCGAAATAAGCTTTGTCGGCGACGGTGAGACGGATGCCGTTCGAATAGCGCGGGGAGGCTAAAGTACTCGCGGTCTGCACTTTAGTCGTACCGCAAATACGTACATTTCGAGAAAAGGGGCTAAAAGGAGCGATTTGACGCTTAGAGACTTGGGAGTCCGCAGTGTTAAAACTGTTAGCAATGTTTGGATGATTGCTTGTGCTCGCAATCGATTGCTCAAGATCGCATTTATCTTTTTTTTTTTTTTTTTTTTCGTCCATCATCATTTGTGCAGATTTTGACAGTTTTTTTTTTTTTTTTTTTTTTGCTCCCGCTAAAAAACTTTGCGGGTCCTCCAGTGGCTCCATGGATAGAATTGTACATACAGCACGTTTAATTATTTTCAAATCCAGAAATCGAAATTAAGGCCCCTCGGGTGTGTATATTGGTGACAATGTTATTAATCTATCATTTGTTGTTGTTTCTGTTTACTTTGTTTGCGTACCAGACTATTTCCTGGTTCCTCAGCGACGACAAGCGTTGTCGTCATGATAATGTTGCGTGAATAAATTCTTGCAGGCTCCTTCACGTTCCTTGCAAAATATTGAAAATTTGTGCATGCTACAACTGCTGGTGGAAATATCTGCTTTGTGTCAAACGTGAATAATTTTTTTGTGCGGTGTGTTAGCATCAAGCCAGTGGCAAAATGATCAGTTTTTGTGTTCGGAGTCCATAACAAGCAATTTATTTATTTTATTTTTTTTTGTTCATCTTGACTTGAAGCCAACACAAAAAAAAAAAAAACAAACAACAATTATCTGAATGACTGTTCAAATCTCGAAAAATTTGGCTCGGTCATATCTCAAGGAAGCTCTGTATTTATCCCCCCCCCCCCCCATCCTTGATCAATTTATCTTTTTGTTCTCCAGTGGTGTCCCAATACATTTGCACATATTTGCGTGTGCGTTTGTGTGATGCAGACAACATTTAGCAGCCTCACCGGTTGCCTGCGCACATTTTGGCATCCATGAATATTGAAGGCGGGGGCAAGAGGGGGGCGGTGCCAGTCACGGCCAAATAGGACTTAATCTTTTCAATTTCAGGGCGCAAATATCCTCAGCGGCCCGTGTTTGTTGGCCAGATTAATGAGGCTCTCGGCCCATAATCCGCCGCCGCTAATTCAAGTGGCCGCCGTCGCCGCGACGCTGACAACACATACGTTCCTCAGATAATTTTTAAAAAAAATTTTATTTTTTTTTACCCTGCTCCTCTGCGAAGTGAGCCTTGGGGAAGACAAGATGGCCGAAAGGTTTGCTAAAATATTGAGCTCGCAGAACCGGAGTGAGCTAACTCCATTTTGAGGAGAGCGATATTAAAGTTTTATGGTTTCATACGCCAATGGTTACGTCCTCTCGACTCTTGTTGATACAGAAATGGTCTTTTTTTCCCCCGATTTTGGAATTTTGTAAATCATAATGGATTTGGATCATATCGCCTTTACTTCCTTTGAGTAAAATTCACTGGTGCAGTGGCCCATTAGCTAAAGCTAAAGCTAAACATTGAGTCTTCTATTAAAATTTCAGCTGTCGCTTTATTGGAAAATTGATGTATCGAAACTTTTTTTGTGTGTACAGCACTGTTCAGAGTCATACTGTCAACGTCAGTAATGAAAAAAAAACCGAACCGTAATTTCCGACCTATAAACCGCGATTTTTTTTCACACGTTTTCAACCCTGCGGTTCATGCGGTGATGCGGCTAATTTGTGCGTTTTTTTTGTAACGGCTGCAAGGGGTGGAGTGAGACCAGTGGAATATATGTGCCGAGGAAGTGACTTTTACCGGTCTGGTCCTGTTAGCGCTGCGGTAGCTTGTTACTGCTGTGTCTCAGTGATTTTTACCAGTATGTTTTTTTTTTTACCACCCTGTTAGCGTGGTGGAGCTAGCATTAGCGCGGCGGCACTAGCGTCAAACTCTTTTTGTGTACTGTCTTTCTTTGTAAATATCTCGTGTTTTTACACAGTTGCGGCATATGTATGTACCAAATGGTATTTCCTTTACACATCTACTGGGTGAGGCTTGTAACCAGCTGCACTCTGTAGGCCGGGAATTACGGTTGTTTCTTCCAATGGTTAGCTAGACGCGTCATCGGTTTTGAGTTGCGGATGTCTATGTTGAGAGATCCGATCTTGACTTGATGTTCTACGTTGCACGAGTGCATCAGAGCGCAAAATGTGCTGGGAAATGGAAAAGTTGTCTCGAACCAGTTGAAAAGTCCTGAAAATGTCTACAAAATTCAAAAATGGCAACTCGATCCCATTCACGAAGTTGTTTGGGGCAGCAAGGATTTTTGTTTTGGACGATCGGGTTTTGTTTTAGAGCGCCGCCGGTACTGGGGAAGCCACGGGGACGCAAAACGACGCTGAACTTGAAATGTCGGCGCCATTTTTCCAAAGTCCTTTTCGTGTCTCCCACCTCCACGTTGGCCGTCTGCCGCCGTCACCGCCTGTCCTCCGTTAGCGCTGGCAGGAGGGCGGCGGCGACGGCTGCCTGGCACGTGACCCGACTCTGATTAATCGAGTAGGCGAGGCCAAAGGCGCCCGAGTCGCCCCGCGCTCCCCCTTCATTATCTCATTAGACGGCCGGCGTAGCGCAAGGTGCACGTCCTCGTTATCCGTTGATGGGGTGGGGGGGGCGACGCGAAAGCCGTTCAGTCAGGACGGCGACTGCGCGCACCTGCGTGCGGCGCGATTTCACCTGAGTGTGAGTGTGGCGCATGTGGGTGGGGGCGGGTGGTGTTTTTTTTTTTTTTTTTTTTTTGAGAGGGGAATTAAACCTCTGGATCCTCGCGACGTTTGCTCACCTGCGGCTAAATAAAGCGCCAATTAGCCGTTCACATGGCAACATCGAGTGAGAGTTTGTGTAGGAACGGCGGCTTGAGATTCACGTCGGAATTTTCTTTTTTTTCCCCTCCCCACTCGACAGGAATTTTTCTCACACCAGCAAAACTTTGGAAGGTTTACGAAACAAGAGCTGTGCGGAGAAATTCCGCAAAACCGGCTAAAACCGCAACGCGTAGCGTACTGTGGCCACAACCACGACATGGAGTTAGCTAACTCGCTGTGCCTACGCCCCAAAACTGGATCTAGCCTGCGAGTAGTCCGCTGGCGTGGCCGCTTTTAGAGTGCCTCGTCGTCTCGACGCAGAAAGCCCCACAGTGACTTGGTCCGATGCTTTCAGCCAAGTGTTCAAATATATTTTCACACCTCATAGTTACATCTATCCATTTTCTTTGCCTCTCATCCTCACGAGGGTCGCGGTCAGTGCCGGCGCCTATCCCAGGTGTCAACGGGCAGGACGCGGCGTACACCCTGAACTGGTTGTAGCGGAGATGTTTGATTGGCAGTTGAGTGGGGTGTCGTTTCATCGCGTTCACCGGACCCGCCCGCAGCGTTCGAGAACGGCTTTCGCGATTTTGAACCTTCATCTTCTCAATTTTTTTTTAATTATTCAAATTTGTCAAGGTTGCTAAAAACAATTTTCACTTTATAGGAACTTAAAGTCAAGGCGCAGGACCCTGACAGAGTTGGCCTCTTTCCCAACATCCATCCATCCATTTTCTTCGCCGCTCATCCTCACGAGGGTCGCGGGGAGCGCTGGAGCCTATCCCAGCTGTCAACGGGCAGGAGGCGGGGTACACCCTGAACTGGTCGCCAGCCAATCGCAGGGCACGTCGAGACAAACAGCCGCACTCACAGTCACACCTTGGAGTGTCCAATTAATGTTGCATGTTTTTGGGATGGGGGAGGAAACCGGAGTGCCCACCCGGAGAAAAGCCACACAGGCACGGGGGAGAACATGCAAACTCCGCACAGGCGAGGCCGGGATCCAACCCGGGTCCTCAGAAACAAAAAAAAAAACAAAACGGCCATAGAAAATATTTCTGAAGTTTGACGCCACCGTGCACCCCTCTCGCCCTGAAGTTGGCGCACCCCCTAAAGAAGCCCAAAACAGAGCTTTGAGGCCTCCCACACCAACATGGCCGCATTCTCATTCAAATGAGTGACGTGCGCCTGACTGATCCCTCCAAAGTGAGCTCACGGGCCGCAATTGTGACAAATATTCCGATAAAGCGCCGCGCGAGCGCGCAGCCAGGAGGCCGTCAAAGGCGACGTCGCCGCTGACGGCGGCCCGAGCGCGCCCGCCGCCTTTCGCTCGCGTCCTGATTTGGGTGTTAACGAGAGGGCGAGGCGGCGCTGTGCGTTCTCGGCACCGGATGGGGGTGGGGGGTGGGGCGCCTGCGCAATGCGCAGGCCTTGAATATTTATGTGTTTTGCGGCGAGGTCGGCCGCCTCCGGCGGGGATGGAGGTGAGGAGGAGGCGGAGGCGGGAAAGAGAGAGTCCCTCAGGCGTGTCCGGGTTCTGATGGCTCCCTTGACAAGCTCCCGTGTAATGGCCTCCCCCCCCCCCCCCCCCAAACCCTTCTCCCTCTCTGAGTGCTGTGAAATTGCCGGCCGGCTCTCTACAGCTGAGGACTCGCAGGAGACAAACGGCCTTTTAATTCAGAGCGCGGAGAGGTGACGACGAGGGAGGCCCCGGGGGAGGGCTACCAATCAGACATCCATCACGCTAACCTCTCCCGAGGGAGCGGCCCTGCCGAAAGAGGTCCCCCGGAGGCGCTCGCCGGCGTGCACGGCCGCCGCTCGTGCACGCCGGCCGCCGTCTTGAACCGTTGCGGCCGACGGCGGCTTCGGACGAATTTGTCCAAAAAAAGTACGTGAGCAGGTGAGCTTTTCAACGAATTGCTGCGTCGAGCGCTGACACGACACAACATCCCGTGACCAAAACTGTCCACCCGTCTGCTAAAAGCGGTGCAAATTTGGCGCCCGTCAGAAAAAAAAGATATCGCTAGGGCAAGTTAGTCCAGGAAATGGCCGCTTTGAAGCAAAATGGCTGACATCCTGCGCGTCTTTGGGTGGCCAGGACTTCTTCACGAAACTTTTTAGAAGAATCGACTGACGCGTGCCGAATTTCACATTTCGTAGCAATGGGACAAGCGCTCATTTCTGAAGGTGCCCAGGAAGTAGCCAAAATGGCCGCTTCAAATTAAAATGGCTGACATCCTGCGTGTGTTTGGGTGGGCACGACCATGAGGCGTTTAGATGAATCGACTGACACGTGCTGAATTTCAAATTTCATAGCAATTGGGCAAGAGTTCAATTCTGAAGGAACCCAGGAAGTAGCCAAAATGGCCGCCCCAAAGCAAAATGGCTGACATTCTGCGCGTCTTTGGGTGGCCAGGACTTTTTCACGAAACTTTTTAGAAGAATCGACTGACGCGTGCCGAATTTCACATTTCGTAGCAATGGGACAAGGGCTCATTTCTGAAGGCGCCCAAGAAGTAGCCAAAATGGCCGCTTCAAATTAAAATGGCTGACATCCTGCGTGTGTTTGGGTGGGCACGACCATGAGGCGTTTAGATGAATCGACTGACACGTGCTGAATGTCAAATTTCATAGCAATTGGGCAAGAGTTCAATTCTGAAGGAACCCAGGAAGTAGCCAAAATGGCCGCCCCAAAGCAAAATGGCTGACATTCTGCGCGTCTTTGGGTGGCCAGGACTTTTTCACGAAACTTTTTAGAAGAATCGACTGACGCCTACCGATTTTTCAAATTTCGTAGCAATCGGACCAGATTTCATTTCTGAAGGCGCCCAGGAAGTAGCCAAAATGGCCGCCTCAAAGCAAAATGGCCAACTTCCTGTGTCTTTTCGGCCGCACCCCCACGAGACTTTATGCGGGTCTGCCGAATTTCACCTGGCTGAGTGAAACCGGCTTTGGGGTCTGAGTTTTGAATTTTCGATGAGTTCATCATGTTATTTATTTATTTATTTGTTTGTTTTTTACGTGTGTGTGTTCTGAAATTCCACAGGCCCCTGAAGGCCTCACGTTGGTCCTTGGAGATGTTGCCTTTGTGAGCAGCACGAAGAAGAGTCTCAAAAATGATTCTTGCGGAATGTCAAACTTCACGCCGGCGCCATTGAAGGCTCCCTTGTTTGCGCGACGCGCTGAAAGGCGGCCATCCTTCAACCGTGTCAACCCCGTCGAGACGCTTTTGTGCGCAGACGCCGCTTCGACGCGCTGCAGGTAATGGACATTCTAATTCGACCGTCGTCAGCCGTTCCCTTTTTGTCGCACTCTAAAGTGCGCTCCCTCTTGACTTGACATGGCTTTTGTTCGGGGTGGGGGGTCTAAATTGAAAATAAATGCTTTTTAATCTACAAAGTTTTATAACTTGGACAGTGGGGGGGGGGGGGGATCCACACCACACCACTACTTGCTTTTGTTCCAAAGCTAGCGGGTAAGCAGAGCTGCATTGACTTTTTTTGTCTATTTTTTGCTCATTGGGAAAGTGCATCACATTCCATACTTTGAGTTAAATTTGTCTCTGCTAGCATGTAAGGTAAGCAGAGCTGCGTTTAGTTTTATCGGCGTCAAAGCGTCGCTTTGGCCCAAACTCGTTAGCTTCTGCTAAGCGGCACAGACGTGACCTCACAGCGAAGTCGTCGCTGTGAGTTGTTTGTGTTTGCTGTTGTCGCCGCGCGCCGCATACTTGTCGTGCAATGTATGAAGTGCTGCCTCCATCAGTGAAAATGCTTTTATTGTCTTGACAGCAGTCACTGATTTGACGGGCACGTATGCAAGTAGAAATACGTAGATATTGAAACATGTCACTTATTTTGTGTAGTTTTGACCGACGTTCCCTCTGGGCTGCGCAATTGCGCACCTGTTGCAGACTCTCAGCCCACATGAAAACCGATCCAGCGCTGTAAACCACAAGCTGACATCTATTTTCTTTTCTTAAATACAGAAGCACGCAGTCTCTAACAACGAGCTTCTGCTCAGCCTACTTCTACTTCCTAGTTTACCTGACACCGCCCCCCTCCGTTCTTAAAGTGCTACACTCATAATTACGTTATATCTGCGGGCATGACCGACCACACCCTTACATTTTCCAAATGTGACCGTGACAGGCAACTTTGTTTCCGCACTGGATTGTGCAGTTGCACTTTTCTTTGTACTCTGGGCTTATTTCACCGTTTCCCGTCACGTCGTAGGCAAAAGGTAAGCAGAGCTGCATTGAATTTTGTTGGAATGGGACTGATTAGCGTTAGCTTCTGATAATCGGCATGGACGTTATTTTGTGTGATTTGTTATGTACGGCAGTGGTTAAACTTCATTTGCGTGACGAGATCCAAAATGCTACTCAAAAGGCTGCCAGTGGCGCTCTAGAACTTTTAGGAGAGTGAGAGCCCCCCCCCCCCACGACGCAATCGGACCGGATCCTTCCAATCATCGACCCGCCAGCGCTCTTTTATTACCGATGGCCTCCGGTCGCGTTCTCTCCTCTTTTCAAGTGCCGCAACTTTTTTTGCGAGGGGAGGCGTTCCTCTCAAATCGGCGGCCTCCCCATCGATCGCCATAAACGCGGGAATCGGTCCGGCTCGCCCACGGAGGTTCGGGGGCGCCCTCCGGGTTCCCTTCGCATAGAATCGCGGGCGCCCCGGCGTCCTTGAAGCGGGAAGTCGCCCAAAAAAGAACTCCTTTTGTGTCTCGTCGGGCCGTCAGACACCTCGACGTGAACTTTTGCTTTTTGAAATGATTATTATTTTTTTGGAGCCCGGTCGCCGCCGCGCTGTCAGTCAGAAACGGAACCGAGGCCCCATTCACGGCGCTGAAAGGAAGCCCGATGCGGCGTCCTTGGTTCCGGCGCGGACGGATCCCCCACCTCCGACCACCGGAACGTGACGGACTGCAGACAAGAGGCTCGCTCCTTTTTGCGCGTCGGCCGTTTCTTGACTCATAATAACAAAAAAAAAAAAAAAAAAAAAAAATATATATATATATATATATATATATATATATATATATATATATATATAAACAACCAAGCATTGAACGCATGCAGAAGGAAACATTTATTGAATAGCTGGCCAGTGTGCAGACCGGGAGTGTTAAAGGCCGCGTTAAGCGAATTCAACGATTTTTGTCCCGAAACGCATTGCACGCACCTGAAGGCGAGTCACTGATGGTGTAGCGGTACACACGCCGGCCTTTCGTGCGGGCGTGGGATCGATTCCCGCTCACTAATGGTGTCAAAGTCTGCCCTGCGACTGACTGGCGACCGGTTCGGGGCGTAGTTCGCTTTTCGCCCGTAGCTAGCGGGGATGGCCTCCGGCTTTCCCGCAACCCTTGTGAGGATAAGCGTCTTGGATTATGACATGACTTGACGTTCGAAGGTGATTTCTGAAAATGTGCACAGATTGGGAGTTAATTACGCGCTACTGCACACGTGTAGGTATAACAGTATTGTTTTCCACCATTTCGGTTTGCGTGATCTGGGGGGGCGTGGCTAAAACGGCGCCCAATGACCCACTTCGGCCATCCGCCACTTTATATTAATCTTACAGTATGTATCACAGGGGTTGTTGTAGTCCAGCCCACCCCCGGAATAAACAAAATCTGCACCACAGTGTCTAAATCTTTTTTTTTAATGTAAAACATTATGCATAATACCAATACAATATACACATTAGATGCAGTTGTTGTTTTAGTCCTCTTGAGGTCGCCCTCCTCACCTTTCGCCGTCGGGTGACTTTAAAAGGCGGGGCTTACCCCATCTTGGGACGTTTTCGACTTGGCCGCCTGCCAACTAGCTTAAACCGTTAGCCGCTCAGCGTCGAGTGACTGCAGTGAGAGTTTTGGCAAATGGCGGGTTGTGCGGAAATACGTGCAGTCGTTTATTCTAAGTTCTTCCAATAAAGCCAATGAACCTGCAAACGGCGGCTGCGTCGATCGATTGTCGCTCGTTGTAGCTAGCGTGGCGGTCGACTTTTTTTCCCGCTTCCTCTATTTATGTATTTGTTTATTTTCATTGTCTTGCATTTTAGCATTCCGTATGTAAGTGCACATGTACGATCGCGTGCGTTTTGTATGCTTGAAACTTGCTAGCACACGTTCGTGTATCCGGATACGTTTTGTCATCACGTGACGTCGATTATTTGTCCGTCCCTCCAAACGTCGCCCGCGGCCGTCGCGTACCCGCGCCAGAACCGGAACACGTGCAGGCCGCAGGGGGAATAAAGTGCAAACTAAGCCCACACGTCGGCTCTGTAAATATTGAGATTGCCCCCCCCCCCCCCCCCGCCAACCCCCACCCCGCCTTTTTTTATTGATGAAGCCGCCGACTAATCCATCGCATTTCCCTGTAAATAGCGTTGCGCATGTGAAAAGAGCCCCCCCCCCCCCCCCCCGGAAACTCCCCCAGCCGCCGTGTACTGTCATGCGGTCGCTGTCGCCGTGGCCCTCGTTCGGCCCCGCCCTTCCCCGCATTCACATGCGCCGACGCATCTCCCGTGTTTCCTCACCTTTTTGTGCACTTTTGCCTTCTCTCCCTTTCAGAGCTCTCGTAATGAGGCCTTTCGTGCGGGGGGATTACAAAAGGCCAGCGTTAGTGTTTTTATTACGCGTCAAGCACGGAAAGAAAGAAAGAAAGAAAGAAAAGAAAAAGAAGTTCAAACCGTCGGCTTCAAAAAGACCTTTTTAACGTATCGACGTTGCGCATCAGTCACTACAGCGGGTGCGAGCACATCGTCCCGTACACCGAAAAAGACACATAATCGGTTCATTTATGATATCATCCCGTTCACTACTGCCTTTTTTCTTTTTTAAACTATTGTAAATCCCGGTGGATCAGCTGGTAAAGCTGAGGTCCCGGGTTCGATCCCCGGCCCCACCTGTGTGGAGTTTGCATGTTTTCCTCCGGGTGGCCACTCGGATTTCCTCCCACATCCCCAAAACATGCGACATTAATCGGGTACTCTAAATTGCCCCTGGGTGTGATTGTGAGTGCGGCTGTTTGTCTCCATGTGCCCTGCGATTGGCCGGCGACCGGTTCAGGGAGTACCCCCGCCTCCTGCCCTAGGACAGGCCGCGTGGGGTCGATTCCCGCTCAGTAATGGTGTCGGTAACTGCCCTGTGACTGACTGGCGACCAGTTCAGGGTGTAGTCCCCCTTTTCGCCCGAAGCTAGCTGGGATAGGCTCCAGCACTCCCCGTGACCCTCGTGAGGATAAGCAGGTGAGAAAATGGATGGATGTAAATCCTTTGTTTGTATCTGAGGTGACTGACGCCAGTCGCTGATGTCAAAGTTGCACATCAGTCACTACAGTCAGTCTCCCCCAACGCTGCCATCTCCTGGTCGGCTGCGGTAAGTGCAAAAGAAAACATTCCTGCGAGGCCACTGAAACGCAAATTTGGGAATCAAAAGACTTTCATCAGTCACACCAAACGATTCACGTGTGTCAATTTATAATCCATAAAAAAAAAAAAATGAAAGTTCCATTTTTTTGACTACAAGAGGTGAAAGTATGTGCGCGGCACGGTAGTGTCAACTGTAGTAACTGATGTGAGTCTTTTATGTCAAAATTGCGCATCAGCCAACATCCATCTTGCCATCTGTTAACATGATTTTTTTTTTGCAGTTACAGCAGCCGGCCACTGGGTGGCAGCATATGGGCCGGCGCTTTGGCTTCCACTGTAGTGACTGATGCGTCTTTCCATACGGTAACCACGAATTCAGAATCCAATTTCCAAAATTTTGGGCAATTTGCAATTCAACTGGCGGCACGGTGGATCAGCTGGGAAGCATTGGCCTCACAGTTCTGAGGTCCTGGGTTCGATTCCAGACCCGCCTGTGAGGAATTTGGGTTTTCTCCGGGCACTCCCACATCCCAAAAACCTGCAACATTAATCGGACCCTCTAAATTGCCCCTAGGCGTGATTATGAATTTGACTGTTGTCAGTCTCCCCGTGCCCTGCGATTGGCTGGCGACCAGTTCAGGGTGTATCCCGCCTCCTGCCCGTTGACAGCTGGGATAGGCTCCAGCGCTCCCCGTGACCCTCGTGAGGATAAGCGGCTAAGAAAATGGATGCACGGATGCAATTCAACTAAATGTTCTGGCTTTTGTGAACGTTTGCCTTTTCCAAATTTTTTTTTGGGGGGTCATCTTTAAATATTCTGCCACGAAACCGAACTACGACGGTGCCGGCGATTCTGTGAGTTACGGCGCGGAAATTTGGAAAACACGTAGAAAGAATCCAGATGTAAAATAAGTAAATAAAAAGTCATCTATGGGGGAAAAAAGTGCGATATTTTCACTTCGGTTTTGTGGCGAAATATTGGATGGAAGGTTTCAAGCCCCGCCCCCCGTCATATATGTCACCATATCAAGAATATTCTAAGAACTTTTAATGTCTCATGTCTTGAAAAAGATACACAAGTTTGAAACGAATAGGACAAAAGTTTGCAAACCCTGAAAAACTCTTTTTTTTTCCTTCAAAAGGTCATAGGTCGCTTCCTGTTGGAGTTATCATATTGCAAGTTTTTTTTTTTTTTGGGGGGGGGTGCTTCTGGGTCCCCTCTATATGCAGCCCCAAATTTAAAAAACTTGGTTGCTTTGTTGCGTTTTCCATGAATGTCAATAAGTTTTATGTGAGGTTTTTCCGACCTTAAACGATCCCAAAAAAAAATTACTAAATAATGATTTTTGGTTATCATTTTTTTGACTTTATAAATTGTACGTACTTGGGAAACCAAATGAGAAGGTGTATGGTGTAAATGCAAGTGGTCCACGAGCGAGTCCCGACCGGGCGAGGCCCAGTTTGACATCCAGAGAAGCTGTGAGCTCGGTCTCCATGACAACCGAAGCCTCGCCGCGATTGGCTGCGCCTGCGAGGGAATTAAGGCGCGCGCCAGCCAATGTGCGCGCGTGGACGGGACGTTTGGTGGCTGATGGCGGCGGCGGCGGCCGAGGGGCGCCTTGCTTGTCCACAGTGACGCCGAGGCGGTGAGGAGCCCGCAGGACACGCGTGGAACATCGCCCCCCTCGCCCCCCTCTCCGAAAAACAAAAACAAAACAAATCCACTGGCGCGTGCACTTTTGCAGGATCGTATTTTTGCGGCTGTTCCGACTTTTTTTTTTTTTTTTTTTTTTTTGAACAAGCAAAACAGCCGACGAGCGAGTGTGGATTGCGGATGTAGTGCCCAGAACCGAGCCGGTCCCGGGCCTTTCTTTTTTTTTTTTTTTTTTTTTTTGTCTTGTTTGACAGCCGGAGCGGGAGGAGCGAAGCGGCGAGGTTGCGTTCTGCGGAGGGTCCTAGTCCGCGGTTCCGCTTTGGGGAGGTCTGCCGTCGGCGCGCCGCGGGCCGCAGATATGATGGTCCAGTGTGCCGGCTGCGAGCGGCCCATCTTGGACCGGTTCCTGCTCAACGTGCTGGACCGGGCCTGGCACGCCAAGTGCGTGCAGTGCTGCGAGTGCGGCTGCAAGCTGGCCGACAAGTGCTTCTCGCGGGACGGAAAGCTCTACTGCAAGGTCGACTTCTTCCGGTACGGACAAAAAAAAAAAAAAAATTAAAAACAGGAAAATAAAATTCACCTCTTTAATATTGCCGCGCACTGTATAACTTGATACTTCATTTTGTTTTCTTACCGGTAAAACACACGAGCTCGTATTGACTTGTAGTTATTTCACATTTTGATAACGATTAATATCTTGGGAGCAGAAAAACTCTGTGTTATTTTTGTCATTTAAGAAAAACACACAATTGGGCTGGTAAATTAGTTTCCTCGTTGAAGTAAAAATATTTTCTAGAGCAACTATTTTGATTGATTATGAGAACTTTTCCTTTCGAAAATGCTCGAGCAGAAAAATGTGTTCTGGTTTTGTTTAGTCCAAAACTGATTTTTCAAAAGAATTAAAATGGCAATTTTTAATTGAGGTGCTTACTTTTAAAAATGTCATTTTAGCCAAATAGTTTCATTCGTGGAAGTATTTTCCTAAAAACACACGAGCACCCGTGTGCATTATGGATTTAAACTACAAAATCTGTAAACAGTTTAAAAAGCTAACAAATAAAGCTGAGATATTTGAAATGAAAAGATGAAACTCACAGCTGCTTTTGTCCAAAGGAGCTCCTCAAAATAATCGAAGCCAAATCTTTGGCTAGCTGTCTGTTTGAATTCTTCCCCGCACCTGTATTGCGACTTTATTTACGCAAACAAACCATTAAAATGATTTTTAAAAAATCAATCAAAGCAAACTCGTTTGATCGTTAAGATTTAAAAAAATGCATATACGTTCAGTTACGCCTTTTCCCATCTTTATTCACGCAAACGAGCTCGTAAGCAGCTTTCAAAAATAATCCTAATTAAAGCAAAATGGAATATTTGCGTTCCCGTCATCGCTTTTGCTGCTTTTTATTATTTTTTTAAATTTACATTTATGCAGCCATGCTTATTCTGGCGTTCCTTATCCAAATAGGCTTTTTTTTTTTTTTTTAAATTGACGATTTCTGCCCTCCCCGAAACCCCGTAAAAACACGTCACGCACCGTGCGCGCGCGCGCGCGCGTGGTGGTCCTGGTCGTACCTGCCGGCATGCAAATGAGGCCCATTAGCGGCCGCCATGATAATCGCGCTAATGTTCGCCATTTGTTGTGCATAGTGGACTTGCGTGCATGTGAAAGGCGACAGCGTGGAGTGATACCAGGGCCCACATTAGTGTTAAAACAATAGAAGGAGTCCGGGGGGGGGGGGGTATACCCTGACACCCCCCTTCACGCGCACACACCCAGGTGGGCCTGCTTTATTTGTTTATTTTTAGCTGTCAGGTGATCACAAGTTATTTTTTTAAGCGATGTTGTTGGGAGGGTGGGGGTGAAGATGGGGGGGAGGGCTGAAAGTCCTCCCACGCAGGTCTTATATGGATTAAGCGAAGATTTCCACGCCTAAAATACATCCCACCCTGCCTAATCCCGTCTCATATGCGTTAACGCTACAATGTGCTGATTGGCACTAATGTGTCGCGCGTGGATTTTTTCTTGGCCACGTACACTGGCTCCACTCCCACCAAAAACACATTTTGTGATTATTGCCATTATATTTTTGTATGCGTTACATTTTCGTGGAAGCAAGATGGTGGACATTTAAAAACAAGTCTCTTATACTCACTGTTAGCTTCAGACTATCATGAGACCAAATTATCAATTATAGTAAATAATAAAAGCAAAATTTCAAATAATAATCAGACAAAAAGACACTCAATATCAACGCGAGGTTTTCCGAATTCTGATTTTCAATTTAGTTAAGTGAAATTACCCCCCAAAAAAACACAATTTGATTGAGCATCTTCGTTCAGATCCTCGCGCACATTTTGAATGCAGCGACGAGCGAAACCTTTCCGTCGTTGCCGCAAGCGAACCCGGCTCAAAATTCCGCCGTTTCGACCTTTGCCCTGGCGTGCGCCCTTGCGCAGAATTCCCCGCAAAGCGATTTTGCACTGTTTGCACAATGTTGACCAGCGACCAACAAACGGCCGCGCAAACAAAGACTAAACTCAACTCCCTCTTGCAAATTTAAATTGTTTTTAATTCCCCTCTCTTGTCTCTTGCGCCTTGTACGCGCCCATGATTTTTTTCTGTTTTTTTTTTTTTTTGTTTTGTTTTGTTTTGTTTTTTGCACCTGCGCAGGCGGTTCGGTACCAAGTGCGCCGGGTGCCTGCAGGGAATCTCGCCCAGCGACCTGGTGCGCAAGGCGCGCAGCAAGGTTTTCCACCTCAACTGCTTCACGTGCATGGTGTGCCACAAGCAGCTGTCCACGGGCGAGGAGCTCTACGTCATCGACGAGAACAAGTTCGTGTGCAAGGACGACTACCTGAGCTCGGCCACCATCAAGGAGGTCAGCCTCAACTCAGGTGAGGAGTATTAAAAAATATTGAGGGGGAAAAATGAAAATTAAAAAAAAAAAAAAAATGACGATCTCGTTGCTGGACGCCGGGCGTGGGAAATTGTCACTGTGCGTGCTCCAATCAAGTTCGAATAGAAAAGCACACTTAACCCGCTTTTGAGGACCCTTGAAATTGCATAAGCACAAAATAAAATGTAAAAAAATAAAACATTTAGGTGCCATTTGTTTTTGCAGTGTAATTAACAAATGAAACAATTGTTTTATTTCCACGGACTATTGTTATTGTCAAGGTCCGTTGGGGGTCCTACTGTCATGATTATCAACAGACCCCCCCCCCCAAGCCCCCACGTTGCCTTTAACACACGCACTATCGTGAAACTCGTCCCCGTAAAATAGATCCACATTTGCTCTTGATTTCTGAAAAATGATATGCGTAGGTCACTAGACGCTCCCTGTAATATTTTTTCACGTCACTTAAAAAAAATGTCTTTCGATTTCTCCCCTTTAAAAAAAAATAAATAAAAATAATCAAATATTTGAACGCAACGATCCCCCGTGCGCAGTGTCGTCGTGCACGGACCGGAGCCTGTCGCCGGACCTCCAGGACGGCGGCCTGCACGACGAGCTGAAGGAGGCCGACAACTGCACCTCCTCCGACAAGGAGACCAACAACATCGAGAACGAGGAGCAGAACTCGGGCGCCAAGCGGCGGGGGCCGCGCACCACCATCAAGGCCAAGCAGCTGGAGACCCTCAAGGCCGCCTTCGTCGCCACGCCCAAGCCCACGCGGCACATCCGGGAGCAGCTGGCGCAGGAGACCGGGCTCAACATGCGCGTCATCCAGGTGAGCGGGACACGCCCCCACCGCAAACGCCACTCGCGCGAGAAGCGTCAATCTCGGTATCAAAATTGATATTTTGCCTTCTTGTTCCTATTTGCCAATTTTGTTAGAGACTAGTTCAGCTTGAAATATGGTGGGATTTGAACATTTCCTGTTCTGCTGCCTTATAAACTGCTTCAATCATAAAGAATTCAAATTCCCAAAATGCAATTCATATTTGTTAGAAAAAAGAAATAAAAGGCACGCTCAAAAGTCCTCCATTTTCAGAAAGTTATGGATCATCAACCAGTTCAGGACATAGTCCAACTTTCGCCCCAAGTTAGCCGGGATAGGATCCAGCGCTCCTGCGATCCTTGTGAGGATAAGCGGCTTGGAAAATAATAGATTGATGGCATTTGGGGAATTCACAGAGAATAAAGGCATCATTATTTTTTTTTTTTTTTAGCATTGGAGCTAATGATGACGGTCTACCCAAATACATTTATCTTTATAGTAATCTTAAAGATAATAGTGCAAAATGACAAAGACCAACAAAATCGCGTCAGAAAAATTACAACATTTCCATTTGCTGCTCTTCAAATTGCGGATACAAGTGCATCAATACATTTGTGGAAAAAAAAAATGCAATCAATCTGACATGTTCTCAAATTCAACACAATTTCATTCACAAAAACGCAATTTTTCCATCTGCTATTGTGGACATCCAAAACGGCTTCCTCATCCTGGCAAGTTAGCTCGCAGACCCCTCTGGTGTACTGCGACAACATAACGGAGCGCTCTTATTTGCGGTAAAAAAAAAAAAAAAAAAAAAAAGTAAAGTAGACTTGAGTGCAAACACAGAAACACACGTGCATGCGCACACACTTTGCTTACATTTGACCCCTCCCTCCCCCAAGCCCCGCCCCCATAAAAATTGTGATTTGCATTTCAGCTGCATGCTTTGAATTGGGACACGTTTAAAGTAAACTAGATGTATATTCACACACACACACACACACACACACACAACTGAGCATTTCACCAGCAACAAGGAAAGCCCCCCGACCCCCACCCTGCTGGCAGAAAATACTTTTCCTTTCGCTCCATGCTTTGAATACTGTCAATATTTGATGTGTATATTTTTAGCTGACGTAGTTAATTACACGTTCGCGCACGCGTTACACGCACATGCAGAAAACGACGAGGATGCTGCGCTCTTTGGATAAGGCGGAGCCATTTTGTCTTTGAAAAGTACTCAATGCGGTAACCAAAAACTCATGCAATATTGTCTTTTTTTGAAATCCCTTAAATAATATCACCAGAGTCTTCGATATTTCCCCGTTTGTTGGAGGAGTCTTCGTTTAGCCAACGATGCCGGCTTTGCTGCATGCTTTGAACGACGAAGACGCTGCCCAAACGTGCAAATCGCCATTTTTGCCTTTGGTGACATTTTAGGACGAATTTACAAATCCAAAGTGGCTGGAATGTGATCATTTGGGGAGGGGGGGGGGGGGTGTATGAACGTCGCAAAATGTCCCATTAGCCTCTTTGAATTAATGATGTCGTTCAATGGCACACAAAACCAATTTGGAGAAACACTCTTAATAGGCACATAAACGACGTCGTCAGTCGAGGCGTCCCGATACTTTTGCTGGGGGAATAAAAGCAATATCAGGAAGAAAAGAAAATGTTTCTCCGTGACCCCATTATGCCTTTGTGTCGAAAACTCATTTTTGACCTTTGCAAAAACACTTTTTGTTGTTGTTGTTGTTATTATTGTTCTTTCCGCCACCTCCTTGTCTGCAGGCATTCCATTTCTCTTCTTTTCATTTTTTTCCTCTCCGTTCTCGTCCCCCCAATTAACATCGACACACCAGGCCCCACAAAAAAACACACAATTACAACACGAAATGTGTTTTTCTTTTAATGTGTACCCCCCTCCCCCCCCGCAACCCTCCACGCAGCGGCCCCCCCCCCCCTCCACCCCTCGTGTTTGTTTCAGTCACACAGCCGTGAAATTAGTCATAGGTGGTGGTCTTGTTTTAGCTGAGGGGCCACCGCACGCATGCGGGAACCCCCCCCCCCCACACACACACACACCCTCCCCGTGTGTGTGTGTGCACGCGTGTTTTCACGCGAACACACGCACACATTGGAGGATGTGTGTGTGCACAATGTCAGGATGATTAGCGCCATCTCTGCCAAGTGTGATGTGGCTTTTTGTGCACTGGCTGTGATTATCGCTGATTTCACAGATTTACATACGCGCCCCCCCCCCTCCCCCCACCTTTTTTTTTTTTTTTCTCACCTCTGCGGTGCGCACACACAAACGGGCTCACGTGCGCACGTATGTTGCAGAACTCCACATCCGGCCACGCGTGCATCCATCAGCGTGTGCGTAATCTCCCTCTCGAGGGGAACGAGAGCATTTCCATAAAAATGTACCCAACACGTCGACGATTGTTCTCAATAAGCAGGTGTTGCCTCCGCGTGTGTGTGTGTTTTTGCGTGGATGTTTATTATTATTATGTTTTTCCATTACGTGTGTGTGCGTGAGCGCGCATCACAGCGGGACTGGCCGGCTGCTGCCGAACTGGCGCGATCCCGCAGCACACACCGAAAACAAGAACCCGTTTGCCGCTTCTATTATGCGCAAGGAAAAGAAGGGAAATGCGTTCATGAAGCAAGCAGAGGGTTTTTTTTTTTTTTTTTTTTTTAAATCTCATTTTTATTTTCGGAAGGTCGCTTCTTTTCGTAGTTGGTTCGTGCGATCAGGGAATGAAAGCAAATATTCCATCGGCAAGCTAAATGTTGATTGGTCATCGGTGAATCTGCTGCACGCATTCTGGAGGAAATATGGAAAGATTTTGAATTTGAAATACAAAGTGATGATATTTTCAATACAGGGAGTCCTCGGGTTAAGACGGTCTCGGTTAAAGACGATTAAGACGAGTTTTTTTTTTTTTTTTTTACTATCATGAATTTATCCGATGGGTCTAAGGACTGTGGTGACGTCGTTGGAAACCTGTCCATTGGCTGTCTGAAATTCAACCCGGCTACAATTCACTGTCTAAAATTCACCGTATGTGCCGCCGGGCAGGGTTACTTCAGGTCAGAACCGAACAGCCAGCCAGTCCAGTTACACGTTTTTTAGCATGTGACCTCACCTGACTAAGAAAGCGTAATTGGATTGGCTGGCTGTTTGGTTCTGACCTGAAGTAACCCTTCCTGGTGGCACAGACGGTGAATTTTAGACAGCGAATTATAGCCAGTCGAATTGTTAGCATTGAAAAGTTAAGTTGAAATAAAACTATAAAAAATTTGATCACTTTACAAAAAAAAACAAATAGAAGTGTTTTGTTAAAATGCCAAAAACAATTTTGAGGATTGTGTGATGCAGATGTTGCCCTTTTTGAGAAATTGGAAACTGCAAACTGACAATCGGACAGTTCGTGAACATTACGTATGGATTTTCGGCATCTTGGAAATATGGAACATGTTTTATAAAACGTAGTCGCCAGTGGATCACACCAACAGACGCATTTCCGTTCTCAAAGGACGGATTGTAAAATGTTTCCTTCTCGACGCTAACGTGGTTTGGTTAGCGTCAGAGGCGATTCGCGGTCTTCGGTGAACCCAATAAGAGCGACCGCTCTCGGTGTCGCGGCAGGTTTGGTTCCAGAACCGGAGATCCAAAGAGCGACGGATGAAGCAGCTGAGCGCTTTGGGGGCCCGCAGGCACGCCTTCTTCCGGGGCCCGAGGAGGATGAGGACCCTGGGGGGCCGCCTGGAGGACCCGGACATCTTGGGGCCCGCCGCCTACGGCTACTACGGAGGTAAGGACGGCGCCGAAAACCCAACAAAACACTCTTGTCGGCGCCGATTTGCAGACATTCCCTCCACTCTGAAGGCAAATTCAAAACAAAACAGTTTAGCAGTTCCTCGCTGTCACCTTTCACGCCTAAGAGGATGAACCGGTTCATTCCAGTCAGTCTCTTTGCAAACAAATCCGCCACCGCCGGCGACGACGACAGCAATATTTTGACGGCTGCTGCAGTCAAGGGACGCCCCGGACGCGGTACCGTAAGTCAGTCACGTCGGAAACGCGCTTCCGTTGTTCCGTTTTCGCAAACCTCGAAGACAATTTGGCCATCCACAAACCAAATGTACCTTTTTTGTGGACATTAAAGACAATTTAGTCCTCAATTGATATGAAAATGAAGACTAAATTAAAGAAAACTCATGCTAAGGTGCTTAAATCAAGATAAATGTTGACTTTTTGTGAACAATTTGGTGGTTTTTGGTATTTTGAACACCAAACTAGTCCTGGATGTACATTTTTGTAATTACCAGACAATTTAGTCCTTAATTAGCCTTTAATGCATTTTCATCAAACATTATTATTATTATTATTGACAATCTCGGCAACAATTTAGTCGTTAGCCCATCATCCTGGTCATTTGGCTTAGTTTAGCTAATGTTCAGGTTTTTTTTTTTTGTCAACATCAAAGACAATCTAGTCTTTGTGTACTAAATTTTGATTTTTTTTTAAAACATCAAAGACAGTCTTTGATGAACCTCATACCCTTGAAATGCTATTAATTTCATGCTCATTATTTGTCATTGCAATGTCAAAGATGTTTGTCAACCTCAAAGAGGTTTCGCATCCGACTATTTAAACCCAGTACAAGACTTGAATTATTTCAGACGTACGTTTTGATTAACATCAAAGACAATTTCATCTGGCTGCGTTTTTGCAAACAAAAATCGCGATTTGTGCATTTTCGGTCAACATCAAAGACAGGTCAGTCTTTGACACACATGTGGTGTTTTTTTTTTTTTTTTTTTTTTGTAAATAAAAGACATGACATCGCACTAGCTTATTTGTTTCGAACATCAAAGACATTTTTAGTTGACCGGAATTGAACCTCGACTTGAGCTACGTCCTCAACAAGGACATTTCGTAAACATCACAGATGAGCTGCAACCGCAAAGTCGGGTATTTGTAAACGGAAGACAATTCCATCCGGGTGAATCTTTTTTGCGGGAGGGCCGGGGACATGAAAGAGAATTTTGTTTCCGTCCAATCCGTAGGTGTGCGTGCGCGCGCCCCCGTTTGGACAAAAACATCAAAGACGGATTTGAGCCTTCAGTTGAAGCCGACGCAGGCGTTTTGTCGCCGCAAAGGCGGAAAACAATTCCGAGTCTCGGGCCGTTTTCAGGACAAAAAAACCTTCATCTCTGGCTCTCCCCTCCGTCGCTTTCTTCGCCCGCCGCTTTTCAGGCCCCCTTTCAGGCCGGCTCGCTCTCGCCTTCATACACTACGTGTGTGTGTGTGTGTGTGTGTATTTTTATATATTCACACACCCCGCCCGCCCGCCGGCCCACCCCCTTCGCGTGCCGCCTGCGACGCGAGCTCGTCGCCTCTTCTCAAGGTCGCTCGCTTCAACCGGCGAGCTCGCCGGCGCATTATTTCTATTCAGGCACCTTTTCAGTCAACTGTTGCAGTGTCAAAATTAAGAAATAGGAATTAAAAACAAAAAAAGAAAAACTTCAGCCGAGGTAGAGCCCCGTGTCGTTCCGCCGCGTTTGTCTGGGTTGTGAATATTTTGCATCAAGTGTTTACGTCAGCGCAATCCGAGGAAAAGGGGGGGGGGGCAGATGGGTTGATGGTGGACGGCAGGATAAAAGAAGGCTGAAAGGGGGGTTGGAGGGCGGGGCGGGGGGGGGGGTGCGTGCTCGTCGGGCCGCGGTGAAGGACGAATGGAAAGCTCGGAGAGGGGGGACGGATGCGAAGACGGCGACGCCGTTGACGACTTCCCGGACGACGTCTTTGGTAACAATGCCGATCACGAAGCGTTGCCATCGGCAACCGCTTGACAGAAATCCCGTTGACGACCAGGACGTCGTCGGGAACAATTTGTCTCGTCGCTGAAAACGACGTCGTCCACGATAACGTCGGAATCGCGGACGGCGACGTTGTTGACAACATTGTCGTCGACTCAAATAACAATGGCGGCGGCGTCGATATCAATGGATTCCAAGTGATCGAGAACATTTTCGACCCCCCTCCCCTCAAAAAATGATTGTTGCATGCCTTTGAGGTCATCGAGAACAACATTTTGGCGACCTCGTCGACGGCGGTACACTCGAAGATGACGGAGCGCCTTGTTTATTACCGTGTCATAACGACGATATCTGGCGTGTCTTTGACGTCATTGACGACGTCTTTGATCTCTAAAAATCAAAAGGTGGTCTACCCTAACGTGCGTTGTGTCATCCGCCAGAGTACCAAGGGGACTACTACGGACCGGGAGCCCACTACGACTTCTTCCCGCACGGCCCCCCGTCCTCGCAGGCCCAGTCCCCCGCCGAGTCCCCCTACATCTTGGGCTCGGGTCCCGGGGCCATAGAAGGCTCGGGCCACCTCCCCTCGGACGACCAAAGGTTCACGGACATGATCTCGCACGCCGAGACGCCCAGTCCGGAGCCGGGCTCCCTGCAGCCCGTGCCCGGGGAGGCGTACGGGGGCGGGCCCAGCCCCCCGTTCTCGCTGGCCAGCAACTCCAGCTACAGCGCCCCCATGTCCCACCAAGGCCCCGAGATGGGCGAAGCGGCGGCCTGGTGAACCCGCGAGGGACCCCCCTGACGGGCCGGGAGTTACTTTTTAACCGATAACGGACGGCTTTTCACCGCTGGACCCACGCTTAGAAGTGTAGACGCGCCTCACGAGCTTTCTTGGAATACCGGACTTGAATTATTTAAGACAAAGACTTTGACCGAGTCCACGCTACCGCAAAATCCCAGTAGACAGACACCACAACGCCAAAGGGACTTTTTCTTTTCTTGACGTTCGTTTCCCGCATTTTAAAGCCAAACGTCACCTTTTTGTATCCGCGTTCACGGGTCGGAGGTCGGAGGTCGGGGAACGCGTCCCCGCCCCCGCCCTGAGATAATTACAAGCGACCGCCGCTCCCGTCAACACCGAGCGTCGGTCGATTTTAAAATTCACACCCCGCTTGCTCGTTCCGCCCATCACGCGTCCCCGGATGATGGCGAATTCGCGGGTCGACGACCGCGACCGCCCCCGTCCCTGCGTCGGTACCTCTCATGAGCGCAGGCCCGTGGCGGCCTGCCACCGTAGAAAACGTCCCAAAAAAAAAAAAAAAGGGACTAGCTGCAGCTAACCCCCGCTATCTGTTATCGTATCACGATTGATGTCAATTAAAAAAATGGATTAATGCCATTCCCCAATTTTGGACAATTCCATTTTCTTTGCGCACCGCATCGTAGTTGTGGTTTTCCTCAGAGGGCCGTTAAACGTTTAATCCCATCGCATCGTTTTTGAACGTTTTCGGAAAACAAGAAAAAAAAAAAAAACACAGCAAGAAGAATCCACTTGCATCAATTCCGCCTTTGCTGATGAATTATTAATATTATTATAAACCGGAAGACTGACAATCTACACACCATTTTTTTCCCGTTGATATCTTGACAATAAACCGAAAAAACACTTTAGCATTTATGCTCTTACGCTAACCATATTGTCATGTAGGCAATTACCCTTGTAAACCAAATAACTCCAAAGTTATGAAAAATGGTATATAAATATTTAAGTCCACGACCGTTCGGTCAGGCTTCGGGTCGCTAACGCTCACAATACGAGAAAAAGAAAGGACACTTTAGCAAGAAACATGAAGTACACGCACTTTATTTGCTATCGTGGCCTTCAACTAAATGATGTGGCGGCCGGGATCTGGTCCCCAGGCCTCGACTTTGACACCCGTGGTTTAATCCCCCAAATACACAACAAACTTGGATCCTAAAACAGTTTAAATCTTCCGTTATTACCCTTCAAACTCAATTAGCAAAGTTTCTTTGAAGTAAACCAAAACAGTAGCTGTACATGCAAAGACTTTCAGCTACAACCCAGGCTAAAACGAGCTCCTCCCCGACATGACAGAGCTCGTCGCTTCATCGCTTCGACATATTTCTCCGGAACCATTTCACGTTTTACGTTTGCGATCTCGACGATAGCCGAAACGCTCAATTTGTGAATAGTGAAACGGCAACACGCGGGCGGCGGGGGAGCGTTCGTGGACTTGGAACGACGACGGGGTACGCGAGTCCCGCGCGCCGTCCGCCGTCCCGTTTCCCCCCTGTCGCTAAATGTCGCGCGGATACTTTATTATTTGTCGTAAATAAGTAATAATCGCCGGAGCTCGCTCGTCGGCGAGGGGGAACGAGAAACACGGGCGGGCCGATCATTCGGATCAAAAAGGCAGACGTGGCCCTCCCCCCCACTTCCTACCTTGGCGCCCCAACACGACGACGGTGTGCTAAAACAAGGCGGCCCACACCTTTATCCCCGCCCGGGCGCGTGCGCGCAGGCGGCCCTGATTGTCGGGCCCGTGCGCGCGGCGCCGCCCGACCTTCCCTTTGTTCGGGTCCCTTTTTCACAAGACGTGTTTTAATGGAAATGATTTTCAAAAGCACACTGAAGCCATAATAGAGAATCTCCTTCAACAGCTGAGGTCTGCTGCCTCTTCAAGGGAGCAAACAAAAGAGGGGCCACGCAACATCTGTGGCGGGCCGCACGCCCCCCAACTAGCCCCCTCGGTACCTCCTCACCCGTCCCCGCCGCAGCCTTCGGTCGCCACCTAGCGGGCGGCGTCCTTTTCCCGCCCGCCCGCGAGCCAAAGTGAGCATTTTTTGGGTTTCCTTCCCGCCGACGTCACTTCTTGTGGTTTCTTTGCCGGTGGCCTGCAACCCTCCTCGGATGGAAAATGTGAGCGCGCGTTGCACGTCCGAAGGGTTCCATTATTTCCATGTAAATAGTGCCGCTAATAAAAACTGTCTCTTACAACTCCAAGCATCACCTGGAACTTTTTTTTTCGTTTTTTTTTTTTTTTCAACCATCAAAGAAATTTTGTGAAGAAGAAAGATGGAAAAAAAAAATGGCGACAAAACCGAGCGGAAATTTGCGTTCCGCTAACGTAGCAATCGGACATTTTGCAATGAGGGAAATGAACCCGCCGGCACGGCTGGTAAAGCATTGGCCTCACAGTTCTGAGGTCCCAGGTTCGATCCCGCCTGTGTGGAGTTTGCATCTTCTCCCCGTGCCTGCGTGGCTTTTCTCCGGGTGGGCACACCGCTTTCCTCCCGCATCCCAAAAACATGCAACATTAATTGGACACTCTAAATTGCCCACAGGTGTGATTGTGAGTGCGACCGTAGTCTCTCTATGTGCCCTGCGATTGGCTGGCGACCAGTTCAGGGTGGCCGTTGACAACTGCGATAGGCTCCAGCACTCCCCGCGACCCTCGTGAGGATAAGCGGAAAAAGAAAATGGATGGAAGGGTTGAGTGGACACTCTAAATTGCCCCTAGGTGTGATTGTGATTGTGGCTGTTGTCTCCATGTGCCCTGCGATTGGCTGGCGACCGGTTCGGGGTGTGCCCTGCCTACTGCCCTTTGACAGCTGGCATAGGCTCCAGCACTACCTGGGACCCTCGTGAGGATAAGCGGCAAAAAATGGATGGGTGAATGGATGGATGGAAATGAACCTGTGCCGTTTTGGAAACACCCAAAGATGATTTTTCATCTTCAAAGTCACCTTTAAAAAAATTGTCAAAGAATAACATCAACATTTTTGTCTGCTATGTTTATATTAACGATTGTGACCCAATTTAAGCAATTTAGCCAAAATTTTTGGCAAACCCCAAAGTCAATTTCAAGTTTTTCAACGTCAACGTCAGCTCAGACTTGTCGGCAAACTCAAAAGTCGGAATTTTGCTCACTTAACCTAACGTTGAAGGCAATTCAGTCCCCAGTGACCTTTGCCAACATCAGAGAGAACTCAAAGTCTTCAAAGACCCTTTCAACATTTTCAAACCAGATATCTGAAAATTTGGAAGTAATGCAAAAATGGTCTTTTTCAATTTCTAAAACGAATTTGTCCAAATGTGATTATTAAACAGACTTCAAACACCTTTCAAGGTTTTTTTTTTAAAAACATCATTGTCAACTTTCTCAACACCCGTTTTGAGCTTTTTCAAATTTAAACTCATTGATTAAGCTAATGTTAGCGCTTTGCTAATCTAGCTTGACGCTAAGGGCAATGTTGTCGTCTGTAAAGAACCGACGTGAAATTTTTGATTTTTTTCATTGAAATGGCAGAAAGTAGAGCATAATAATTGATACTCATGAAATATTCACGCTAATAGGATTTTAATAATTAATTTTACCATTTTGATTGCATCACGTGCGTTTGAATGGCGGCTATCGCCTGACGAGGCGGGGGACGCTATTTGTGATTTTTCATCTGCTGGAACAGTAATTCTAAAAAAAAAAAAAAAAAAAAAAAGTCAATACACTCTCTTCGCCCCCCCCCCCCCCACGTCCCTTCGCTGTGGGCCAGGTGGGCGGACGGGGGTGGCTCAGGTCCGCACTCATTTTCCAGCTGACTGCCTTTAATGTAAAGGCTAATGCGAGAGGAGACGGGCGGATTCACACCGCGCAGGCCGAAGTAATCTTCAGCATCCACCCGGCTTTCCTCGAGACGCTTCTTTTCTTTATCGAGGTCCTGCCCCCGCTCCCCCCCCCACCATCCCCCAACCCCCAAAATTGGATCGCTGCCGCTTCCCAGAAAGTCACAATAAACGAAAATCGCCTGGTCAGAATGGAGACGGCCGCACGTGAAATTTGGGGGGGTATCATGAGGACATCCACCTAGAAGTCTGAAGAACCCATGTCTGAATGGCAACACAAGGCAGCCATTTTGGGCTCATTTTGGCCCTTGGAAAAACAAACAAACAAAAAAAGAATCTCCAAACTTTCTGTGGGGGGTGAGGGGGGAGTGCAGCACTTCAATCTAGTTGAATTTATCATCTTTAAATTAGGTAAAAAAAATTCATTATCATCTTGGGTTTATCAATGAAATCATCTCAAGAGGCCACAACAGGAAGTCTGTCATTTTGCTTGGAAGCGGCCATTTTGGGCTCATTTTGGCCATTGGAAACCCCCCCCCAAAAAATGAATCCCCAAACTTTCTGTGGGTTGCAGCACTTCAATCTAGTTGAATTTATCATCTTTAAATTAGGTAAAAATGTCCTTGTCATCTTTGGTAAATCAATGAAATCATCTCAAGAGGCCACAACAGGAAGTCTGTCATTTTGCTTGGAAGCGGCCATTTTGGGCTCATTTTGGCCATTGGAACCCCCCCCCCCCCAAAAAAAAAAGAATCCCCAAACTTTCTGTGTGGGGGGTCCAACACTTCAATCTAGTTGAATTTATCATCCTTAAATTCGGTAAAAAAAATTCATTATCATCTTGGGTTTATCAATGAAATCATCTCAAGAGGCCACAACAGGAAGTCTGTCATTTTGCTTGGAAGCGGCCATTTTGGGCTCATTTTGGCCATTGGAACCCCCCCCGCCCCCCCACCCCAAAAAGAATCTCCAAACTTTCTGTGGGGGTGAGGGGGGAGTGCAGCACTTCAATCTAGTTGAATTTATCATCTTTAAATTAGGTAAAAAAATTCATTATCATCTTGGTTTATCAATGAAATCATCTCAGAGAGCCACAAACAGGAAGTCTGTCATTTTGCTTGGAAGCGGCCATTTTGGGCTCATTGTGGCCATTGGAACCCCCCCCCGCCCCCCCCACCCCAAAAAGAATCCCCAACTTTCTGTGTGGGGGATGCAGCACTTCAATCTAGTGAATTTATCATCCTTAAATTAGGTTAAAAAAATTCATATATCTGGGTTTATCAATGCTGAATCATCTCAAGACGGCCCACAACAGGAAGTCTGTCATTTTGCTTGGAAGAGCGGCCATTTTGGGCTCACTTTGGCCCATTGAAAAAAAAAAAAAAAAAAAAAAAAAGAATCCCCAAACTTTCTGTGTGGGGGGGGGTCCACACTTCAATCTAGTTGAATTTATCATCCTTAATTAGGTAAAAACAAAATTCATTATCATCTTGGGTTTATCAATGAAATCATCTCAAGAGGCCACAACAGGAAGTCTGTCATTTTGCTTGGAAGGGGCCATTTTGGGCTCATTTTGGCCATTGGAACCCCCCCCCCCGCCCCCCCCCAAAAAGAATCCCCAAACTTTCTGTGTGGGGGGTCCAACACTTCAATCTAGTTGAATTTATCATCCTTAAATTAGGTAAAAAAAATTCATTATCATCTTGGGTTTATCAGTGAAATCATCTCAAGAGGCCACAACAGGAAGTCTGTCATTTTGCTTGGAAGCGGCCATTTTGGGCTCATTTTGGCCATTGGAACCCCCCCCCGCCCCCCCACCCCAAAAAGAATCTCCAAACTTTCTGTGGGGGTGAGGGGGGAGTGCAGCACTTCAATCTAGTTGAATTTATCATCTTTAAATTAGGTAAAAAAATTCATTATCATCTTGGGTTTTCATGATGAAATCATCTCAAGAGGCCACAACAGGAAGTCTGTCATTTTGCTTGGAAGCGGCCATTTTGGGCTCTTTTGGCCATTGGAACCCCCCACCCCCCCCGCCCCCCCACCCCAAAAGAATCCCCAAACTTCTGTGTGTGGGAGGCAGCACTTCAATCTAGGTTGAATTTATCATTCCTTAAATTAGGTTAAAAAAATTCATTATCATCTTGGGTTTATCAATGAAATCATCTCAAGAGGCCACAACAGGAAGTCTGTCATTTTGCTTGGAAGCGGCCATTTTGGGCTCACTTTGGCCATTGGAAAAAAAAAAAAAAAAAAAAAAGAATCCCCAAACTTTCTGTGTGGGGGGGTCCAACACTTCAATCTAGTTGAATTTATCATCCTTAAATTAGGTAAAAAAAATTCATTATCATCTTGGGTTTATCAATGAAATCATCTCAAGAGGCCACAACAGGAAGTCTGTCATTTTGCTTGGAAGGGGCCATTTTGGGCTCATTTGGCCATGGAACCCCCCCCCCCGCCCCCCCCCAAAAAGAATCCCCAAAACTTTGTGTGGGGGGGTTCCAACACTTCAATCTAGTTGAATTTATCATCCTTAAATTAGGTAAAAAAAATCATTATCATCTTGGGTTTATCAGGAAATCATCTCAAGAGGCCACAACAGGAAGTCTGTCATTTGCTTGGAGGAAGCGGCCATTTTGGGCTCATTTTGGCCATTGGAACCCCCCCCCGCCCCCCCACCCCAAAAAGAATCTCCAAACTTTCTCGTGGGGGTGAGGTGAGGGGGAGTGCAGCACTTCAATCTAGTTGAATTTATCATCTTTAAATTAGGTAAAAAAATTCATTATCATCTTGGGTTTATCAATGAAATCATCTCAAGAGGCCACAACAGGAAGTCTGTCATTTTGCTTGGAAGCGGCCATTTTGGGCTCATTTTGGCCATTGGAACCCCCCCCCGCCCCCCCACCCCAAAAAGAATCCCCAAACTTTCTGTGTGGGGGATGCAGCACTTCAATCTAGTTGAATTTATCATCCTTAAATTAGGTTAAAAAAATTCATTATCATCTTGGGTTTATCAATGAAATCATCTCAAGAGGCCACAACAGGAAGTCTGTCATTTTGCTTGGAAGCGGCCATTTTGGCTCACTTTGGCCATTGGAAAAAAAAAAAAAAAAAAAAAAAAGAATCCCCAAACTTCTGTGGGGGGGTCCAACACTTCAATCTAGTTGAATTTATCATCCTTAAATTAGGTAAAAAAAATTCATTATCATCTTGGGTTTATCAATGAAATCATCTCAAGAGGCCACAACAGGAAGTCTGTCATTTTGCTTGGAAGCGGCCATTTTGGGCTCATTTTGGCCATTGGAAACCCCCCCCCAAAAAATGAATCCCCAAACTTTCTGTGGGTTGCAGCACTTCAATCTAGTTGAATTTATCATCTTTAAATTAGGTAAATATGTCATTGTCATCTTTGGTGAATCAATGAAATCATCTCAAGAGGCCATTTTAGGCTCATTTTGGTCGTTTCCCTTCAAAAGCCGAACTTGTCCTTGGATATTTGTTGAAAATTCTGCTCCCAAATACAGTTTAGCATCGCCACGAGACGCGAGTATAAAAAATTAATAACCAAGAAGACACGGGGCTCGGCCATTTTATTCGCAAGTCATCATTTTCCGGCCATTTCCGGACGGGCTCGCCCCCGAACCGGAAGCCTCGTAGACCTCGTCGGCGGCTAAAACCGCAAAATCAAACCTTTGCGTTTTTCTTCTTGCGAAAGTTCGACGACTCGTTGCTCGAGTCCCGGCGCCCCTGACTGACTCGGGAGCGCCTGCTCGGTGTAAACAAACATTAATGACTGCTGGGCGGGGGGGGGGGGGGTTGTCGTTCGGGGGGGGGGGGGGTTCTCGGCTTACTCTCGAGTCCACTACACATGTGCACACACGCAGGCACTTGCAGACCTCTACGGGAAAGACCGTCGGTAACCTTCACCTCCCATTCAGCCGGCGGTGTGTGATTATCACGGCGGTGCGCACACACACTCGCGCCCAAAAAGGTGTGCGTGTGCACGTGTGTGTGTGTGTGTGTGTTCGCTAATGTGAGCTCGCACTCGTGAACGCACGCGCATGCACACGCACACAATTGCCATTAACATCAGGACTTTTGTAATGGATGTGTTTGTGGCCTTGCTACGGGAGAGAAGGCGCAAGCAAGAGTTGATGTTATAAATCACTGCCCCCCCCCCCCCCAACCTCCACTTCCCGCAACACACAAACGCACACGCGTGACCCCCCCCCCTCCCTCCAACTCTGTTTACCGCCCGGGGAGGCGGCGAGCGACGGAGGGGAAATCCTATTAGCCAATGAGCCCGCGTCGTTCATTAACACGCTCGTGCGCAAACGGACAAAACAAAACAAAACAAAAAAATACTTTAAAACATAACTGAATAAACCACAAACTATGAACGTGCAAATTAAACGCGAATACAATGTCGAAAAATGGACAACTAGCTACTTGCTCGCAACGGAAATTATTTGTCGTTTCCACTAACGACCCTGGCTAAGGTTAGCTCCTCCCCCAACATACAAAGCTCATCTCCGATTAGAGATGATCCTGTCAAGACTTCCTTGACGCCGATTCCTACTTCCGTCTTTGGCGCTTTATCTCACAGCGTTCCACAAAGTGCGATGCTTCGTCTTGACAGAAAAATCGGAGTTTTCAGATCACTGTATTCTCAAAGTAATACTGCAATTGTTTCAAACTATTTTTTTTGGGGGGGGGGGCGGGGGGGGGCACTTTTCAGGGCACAACATCCTTACAGTCATCTCCAACGTACACGGAAGCGTGTTGCGCCCACACGTTAAACTTCGGTAAACCTCTCCCCGCCCCGACAGATGTTTTTTTTTTTTTAAATATGTATTGTTCTCAAATGAGTCCAATGAGTATTTAACAAAAGAAAATAAACCGTCGATCACACAGAGGTTTGCGTAGGTTAACGTGTGGCCGCAACACGCTTCCGAGTACGGGGGCTGAAGCCTATCCCAGCGGTTTATTTTCTTTTTTTAAATACAAATTGGACTCATTTGAGATCAATGGATGTTTTTTTTTTAAAAAAAAAAAAACATATATCACAGAGAAGTTTACCGAAGTTTAACATGTGGCCGCAACACGCTTCCGTGTACGGAGGAGCCGACTCATTGTCTTTTCTTTTTTTTCCAATCATAGTTAATGAATGCGAGTTTGTGTAAAAGCAGGGGTCATTTATTGAAATATTGCTATTTGCGTTGAAAAAAAATCTGAGTGGCTCCATTGCTATGTGGGTTTTATTCTTGATGAAGAACAGATGCAGCAACAAAGTATTTGTACGCGTCCAGGCTTTTCTACCCTTTCAAACTTTTCCGTGTAAATCTCGACGACTTGCTCACCAGATTTACAAGTCACTCGAGCTGTCTTTTCCGTTAACTCCACCGGGGGGAGCCTCATCGTAATGTCGCAATACAACAGAGGGAACTGTGATCTGGCGTGCCGGGATCGGGGAAGCCATTTTCTGACCACAGCAAACCGCAAAACAGGTAGCATAATTTTCGAGACGTGTGTACATTTATACAGAATATTTGCGCGTCTTTAAGTCATCAATAACTTTTTTGAAAATAGGACACAAGCATAGCTGTGATGGCACAGTGGCTCAGCTGGAAAAGGGTTGGCCTCGCAGTTCTGAGGTCCCAGGTTTGATCCCGTTCCTGCCTCTGTGGCGTTTGCATGTTCTCCCCGTGCCTGTGTGGCTTTTCTCCGGGCACGCCGCTTTCCTCCGACATCACCAAAACACGCAACATTAATTGGACACTCTAAATTGCCCGTAGGTGAGATTGTGAGAGCGGCTGTTTTTTCCCAATGTGCCCTGTGATTGGCTGGCGACCAGTTCAGGGGCGTACCCCGCCTCCTGCCCTGCCGATAGGCTCCAGCGCTCCCCGCGACCCTCGTGAGGATAAGCGGCAAAAGAAAATGGATGGAAACATAGCTGTTTTACCATGGCGACATCTACAGATATAAAATCGAAGCAATGTGAGAAAAAGATAAATTAGAAAAACTGATTTTTTTTCACCCAAGTCTTTATCCTTATTAATGGAAATATATATATTTACTATATATGTAAATGACCCATATACACATATTTTACTGCTCAGTACTGTATTTGTAGTTTTCCCACTTGGCCTCACTGCAGGATAGCTGAAATACCCGAGCGGTTTATCTGATGTACAAAAAAACGCCCAACACAGATTGCGGCGTGCGGCGGGTTCGCTCTGCATGCGCGTGCACGAGGCGGGCAGGCGGATTAGCCGCTCGGCTCGGGTTTATCTCTTCAAGGTTGACGAGAAAGACGGAGGCCGCCGGGGGTTGGAGGGGGGGGGGGTGTCGTGCGCGTATCTGCGTCGCGCGATGACGGCAAGTCTGCGACTGTTCGAAAAAAGGACAGTAAGATGACAAACCTTCCAGTTTGTTTTCCAGAAAAGAAGAAAAAAGGATGAGGAAGAGCCGTTGCCGGTGAGCCGAGAGAAAATATACGCAAGTGAGTTTTCCGATGTGTTGTGTCGGTTCAGAGGTTTAAACTTGCTCATTTTCGTTAGCCCGTCTATGGCGTTTCGTTTTGAACGCGCGGCAACGGGTTAGAACGTCGCTTGTGAGGACATGGGTTCGAATGGCATTTGGGTGTTCTCCCCGTCCGCGTGCGTTTTCTCCAGCACCCTCGCGACCCTTGTGAGGATAAGCAGCTCTGGAAACGTATGCATGGGGAACAATTACTTTTTTTGTTTTTTTTTCTTATAAAGGCAATCAATTCCTCCAGCGTGTGTGTCACATGACCAGTGGAGCGTAAAACCATTTGCCGAAATTGTGAAATGTTCGATTTTTCCGTGGTTCCCTACAAACTGACTTATTTGGTGGTTGTTGTGTTTTTTTTCTTCAATGATTTCTTTGGATTGTTTCTAATTGTGGAATTAAAAAAAAAAAAAAGATTAAAAACGAAACACATTTTCTTATTTTCTCAAGTATTAGGATCATTTTCAATCACTGCTTTGATTGTAAAGGATGAAAATAATTAGTGCACGTGTCTTATTTGTATTATTGGTGCAGTGGTTTTTGGTATCTCCGTGTTTTGGTGTATTAATTGTGAAAATGATTTTCTTGGTTTTCGAAGCGAGTTGACTGAGGCTACAAAAAGCAATTAGTGGAGAAACAGCAGCACCAAGTGGAAATGTACAGTACTGCAGAGTGGAACTCATTTCCGAACGCCGTCCATCATCCAATTCGCTTATCCTCAAAAGGGTCACGGGAGACATAGCCGGGGTCTATCCCAGCTAGCTTCGGGCGAAAGGCACCGCGACCTGGTCGCCAACCAGTCAGTCAGCCGCGGGGGATACCGACACTGTCACCGAGTGGGATTCGACCCCGCGCCGCCCACACGCACTATGGTCGGTCGTGTGTACCACTACACCACCAGTGACTCCTCAGATTACCACATTGATTTCACTCTAGGGTGAAGGTACGATCCCTCAGTTGAAATCCTGGTTTGAAACCCCAAATCTCTCTTTAAAAGCTCATTTCTACCCCCGACTTGCACAAAACAAAAAAAGTTACCGTCGCCTCAATCGCCAGGCGAAACAAAGACTCACCAATACGCTGGATGATGAAAAAGCTTTATCATTTAAATATTGAACCACACTCAAAACATAACTTCACAGTTCTGAGCTTCACTCTTCGTCCAAATCGGGAGTGCAATACCGGCTACAAAGAGTCATCTCATTGCAAAAAAAAAACAAAAAAACAAAAATTAAATTAAAAAAAGCCTTCAGAAAGAAAAGAAGAAGACACGTGAGCTCATGCAGAGGCAAGTCGGGTCTCCAGTCATTGGACCGCCTCGACTCGGACGTCGCCGGCGGTGGCGCGGGCGGGTCCACACGATCGCCGCCGTGTTTCTTCCGCAGGAGAAGCGACGGCGTCACGAGGCGTTCCCGGAAAGCGACGACGCGGCCGCCATGTTGGATTTGGACCTGAAACCGAGAAAGCGCTCATGACGGTGCAAAGGTCAACTCGCTTTCTTCCCAGAACCACCCGACTTCTTCTTCTTCTTGGGAAAAAAAGAAACTTTTTTTTTTTTTTTTTCCCTCCACTGGAGAAATCTTCCTGACTGTCAAAATAAATTTCTTTTTGGAAAATTCCAAAATATTTTCTTCATGGGTGAGGGGGGGGGGGGGGCAGGAACCCACATTTTTCTTTTGCTCAAAAAGAGCACTAATATTTATTCCTCAGTTTGAAAAAAAAAAAGACCACAGGTTTTATTTTTTTCTTATCTCATCTTTTTTTTTTTTGTTTTGTTTTACTTTTTCCTCACCTGTTGTGTGTCATGTGACTCTTGACGAGGTGTCCCGCCTCCAAGGCGGCCATGAGGGAGAGCTCGCCCGCCAGGACGCTGGCGCAGACCACGCGCGCCAGCTGCCGGGCGTTCTCGCCCGGCCGGTCGGGCCTGGTGCCTTGGACGCCGAGCATCTGTGCACAGACGCAATGCAATTTGTTCAAATTAATACATAAATAGCAACAGTAACAATAAAAAAAAAAATCCTCCAAAACATTGGAGATAGTCCGATGGATAAAATTTATCTGGGCAAAAGGGATTGTTAGGGGGGGAAAGAGAAATAATTGATTCACTTTCTTCCAAAGGGGGGGGGGGAACCCCTGTTTATTAAAAATATTTTTTTATGATATATATATATATATATATATATTTAGAAAAATAAGGACAACTATTTTTTTTTTAAATTAACTTTTGAAAAATATATTCCAATAGTTTTTTTTCCCCCTTAAACATTCTTTATTTACAATGAACTATTTTGGAATATTTTTTAAGGAAACATGTTAAGAATGAGCTTTTTCCCACCTACTAGAAATAAATGTTTTTCCTTCTTGAAAAAAAATAAAATAAAATTAACTTTTGAAAAATATATTCCAAGAGGTTTTTTTGCCCTTAAACATTTTTTCTTTACAATAAACTAGTTATTTTGGAATGTCTTTTAAAGAAACATGTTAAGAATTAGCTTTTTCCTTCGTGAAAAAAGATAATTGAAATTTCCCACCTACTAGAAATAAATGTTTTTCTTCTTGGGAAAAAAAAATATATATATATATTTTTAATTATTTATTAGAAAAATAAAGACAACTTTTTTTTTTGTAAATTAACTTTTGAAGAATATACACCAAGAGGTTTTTTCCCCCCTTAAACATTTTTCTTTACAATAAACTATAATTATTTTGGAATATTTTTTAAAGAAACATGTTAAGAATGAGCTTTTTCCTTTGTGAAAAAACATAATCGAAATTTCCCACCTACTTGAAATAAATGTTCTTCTTCTGGAAAAATATTAGCATGTTATAAGTAAAATGTCAAAGACTGCCCCCACATCTTTTTATTTTTCCTGCTGGCGAAAAAGGCCTCGTCCTTCCTTCCTTCCTCGAATTGTTTTTCTCCTGAAAACCCCAAACTTATGTTTTTTGGGTCACCTGCAAACAGGCCTGCTGCGGGGGCAGGTTGGTGCCGCCGCCGACGGTGCCCAGCTCAAGGGAGGGCATGGTGCAGCTGACGTAGAGGTCCTCGGCGCCGGGTCCGCTCGCTTCCATCTGCGTGATGCAGTTGGCGCTGCCCACCGTCTGTGCGGGGTCCTGCCAAGGTCCGACAGGTTGAAGCCATTTTACGCTCGGATCGATCACGCCCGTGTACACGTTTGCCGGAGTTCGCAGAAAAGTACCGGAAATTCCGGCCTACAAGCCACGACTTTTTTCACACATTTATGGCTTTGATGCAGCATTAGCATTAGCATTAGCGCGGCGCTAGCGCACCTGGTCATAAGCCTTGTTACGCAGAAAGACTTTAACGCTAGCGCCGCACTAACGCTAGTACCGCGTTCACGCTAGTGTTAGCGCGGGACTAGCATTAACGCAGGGCTAGCGTTAGCGTTAAACACTACACTTATAACCAGGTGCGCTCTGTCGGCCGGGAATTATGGTATGTCAAAATGTGACAGTACAGCAGATATTTGGATGTATGATGACGATTAATAGCCTCACTAGGGACATACAACAGTAAATAAATCATCGTCATTATAATATTTGTCTGTCTGGGTCCGTCGCCGTCTCACCTGCCCGCAGGCGATGAAGATGGCCGCCACGATGTTGGCGGCGTGCGCGTTGAAGCCGCCGACGCTGCCCGCCATCGCCGAGCCCACCAGGTTCTTGTTGATGTTGAGCTCCACCAGGGCCGCTGTGCTGCTCTTCAGCACCTCGATTCAAACAACAAAAAGCACCTTTTAGTTCATGTCGGCACAAAATTACATCCTGACGAAATTATGAATTAAAAAAAAATATATTGATACCGTAATATACGGCCTATAAGCTGCGACTTTTTTCACACGCTTTCAACCCTGCGGTTTATGTGGTGCTGCAGCCAATTTGTGCAGTTTTTCTAACGGCCGCAAGGGGGCACCCAAGTGGAAAAGGGAGGAGTGAGACCGGTGGAATATATGTGCCGAGGAAGTGACTTTTACCAGTCTGGCCCTGTTAGCGCTGCGCTAGCGTGTTACTGCTGTGTCTCAGTGACTTTTACCAGTATGTTTTTTTTTTTTTTTTTAAACCGGCGCTGTTAGTGTGTCGCTAGCGAAAGCGTTAGCGTGGCGGCGCTAGCTAGCGTTAAAGTCTCTGTGTACCGTCTTTCTTTGTAAATATCTCGTGTTTCAATGTGGGCACTTGTGGCTTTTACATGGCTGCGACGTATGTATGTACCAATTGGTATTTCCTTTACAAACGTACTGGATGAGGCTTATAACCAGGTGTGCTCTGTAGGCCGGGAATTACAATACTGTCGTTAAAAAGACGATACGTCGTTTATTGTTGTAGCGCTCTTTTGCAAGTGAGTTTATTCCATTCCCGTTACCTCTCGGACCACCTTAGCGGGGACGGTGGCCTCGCACACGACGCACTTGCCCCGTCCCAGGATCCAGTTGACGGCGGCCGCCTTCTTGTCGGTGCAGAAGTTGCCGCTGACGGACAGAACCTCCACGTCGGGGTGCTGCTGCTGTAGTCTGAGCAGAGCCTTTTCGCAGCCCTACACGCGCACATTTTATTACTTCCACTGAGGATTTTTTTCGAGACATCTTCATGACTTTTATGAGCAGCTAGTGATTTATATTTTGCAGTGGACACTAGCCATACCTTCGATAGCATGTTCATGCCCATGGCGTCTCCAGTGTGCGCCTCGAAGCGGACGTACAGGTTCCTCCCCGCTAAGCCCACCAGCATTTTCTCCAGCCGGGCGAACCTGGTGAGGACAAAAACGTTTGGTAAGCCCGAAGTTCGGCCAACGGGAGGGGGGGGGAGGGGGCGCCGTCCGCCGACGCACCTGCTGGTCCGGTCGAAGGCGTCCTTGATGACGGCGAAGCCCTCCGCGCTCTCCAGCCACGCTTTGACCTCGGCGGCGCGGCAGGCCGAGGGCAGACGCACCACGGGACCGCGGGTCATGCTGTCGGAGAGCACCCTGCTGCGGCAGCCCCCGCTTAGCTGCCGACGGGGGCAAAACAATTCACACTCGACATGATTTTTTTTTTTTATGGGGGGGGACCCAATGCAAAAAAAATGACCTCAATCAAATTTTTAAAAAAAAGATAGGATCGCTAAAAATACTTTGTTTTCAGTGCAAGATTACTAATTGATTCTCAACCCATTTTCCTTTGGTAAAAATAATAATTTAAAAACATTATCTTTAGCTTGAAACATTTTATAGTGGAAAGAAATGCTTTTTTTCCAAGTGAGGAAAACTATTCCTGAAAAAAAAGACAATTTTTGTACGATTATGACTTATATTCTTTTGGGTAAAAAAATAAAAAAAAAAAAATCTCAAAAGACTTTTCTTGCTGTCAAAAAAAAAACAAATGAAAAAAAAAACAACAACAACCCTCCCACACTATTAAAAAACTGCACATATTAAAATTAAATTAAATGAGATTTTATGATACATTACATTTTACGCTTGAAAAAAATACAGCAGATTTTTTTTTTTGTTTTGTTTTTCCCCCCCTCCAGAGTTTGGACGTATTGCTGGCACTTACGGAGAGAGCCCTGCAGCCGCGGTTGGTGCTGGCCACCAAGCAGCCCTCGGTGGTCGCCATGGGAACGTAAAACCGCACGCCGTCCAGGGGCAGCGGGCCGGCCACGCCCACCGGCACCGGCACGTAGCCGATGACGTTCTCGCAGCACGTGCCCATCACCTGCCGGGTGGGAACATTTTCACCTCGACTTGATTCTGGTCGAAACGCACGTGATAACACGTGAACACCGTTACCTTGGCGTAATCGTAGTTTTTATACGGGAGCGAGGACAAGGCGGTGCGAACGGGAAGCTCGGCGGACAACATCTCCCGCCTGATGGCCACGCCCCTCTCGGGGGTCTCCAGCACGGCGTCCAGCTTGTAGTTGAGGATGTGACGTGACGCCACCAGGTTGATCACCTCGCCGTCGCTGAGGCAACGCGGCCCTCGCTGAGAAGACGCCACGCCGTCACGGTCACCGTCCCGCGTTTGATTTTGCGGCAGGTCGGGATTTGGGGTTGGGGGCTCACCTGCGGATCGGCGAGGACGTCCAGACATTCCTCCAACGCGCGTGGGCGAGTTTCGGCTCCTTCGGGAGCCGCCGGGGGCGGTCGGGCCTCGGCTGTGGACAAAGTAAAAAAATTTGGACTTCAGACATGAAAATTCCCGGCAAAATTTAATATTTCTCTTTTTTGAAAACCGCCGCAAATTTGAAAAAAAAAAAAAAAAAAAAAATCTACCAATATAATACAACTGTGTTCATCGAAGATCAACTATTTTGTAAAAAAAAAAATAAAAAAAAATTGTGTTAATCATCTGTGATTTGCCAATTGTAAATTTGCCTTTTGGCAGACGCGCTGGGAATTTATCCTATATTATTCTTCTAAATATCATTTTGGTAACATCGCGTTGCCAAGGAATTATATGAATTAGCAGAGGAGCTTAATTTAATCAGGCCATTCCTTGTCGAATAATAATTATAATAATAATGCAGAACATTTGGGGAAGCATCTATATGATGGAGATGTCAATTACTCGCAAACATTTGCTATTTCAGAAGACTGTAAACCGTTGAAGAATTCCTTAAATATCTTCTCGAAAGAAACAACATTTCATTCCTAAATGTGAACCAATGAGGATTCTTACAAATGACATCATTGCCGCTTTGTCACGAAAGGAACCAATCACGGGGCTCACCTTCCTCCCTGCGCGCAAGTCTCGACTGCGCCGCTGCGACGGCGACGGCGGGGCTCTTGTTGACTTTGGCGGCGACCAGGTCCATCCTGCAGCAGGCGTCGGCCCCCGCCAGCCTCCGGGCGGGCGGCGAGCCGCCCGAGGGGCTTTTGATGGACAGCGACGACTGCGTCTCGCTCTGCTCGAAGAAGACGTACTTGACGGCGAGCAGCAGGGCCAGGCCCAGCGTGATCACCTGCTCCAGGTCCACCCTGCGTGTGGGGCGGGGGGGAAGACGCCAGCGCGACGCCAGAACACGGGTTGTCACTCCTTCTTTTCATTTTCAATCGGCAATTGAAATTCAATAATTGTGTCAGCGATTAAAGCAAATGCAGAAGCATTTTATGCCCCCCCCAACAAAATAAAGCCATATATGGTCTATGGATACCAAAATCTGGTGGCAAAGGTCCACTTTTCTGTTTGACAGGACTTGGAACTTGAATAAATGAGGCTCCTCCACCACAGCCAACGTCCGCGGGGTTTTTTTTTTTTTTGGACGGAGAAGCCCTAGAATCCAATTTTATTTTAACCGAGATTAGTCTTATTTTTTCCAAGTCATCTTTTCAAGCGATGACAAAAACAGCAAACAGGTGAGTTTTTCGGCAGTTAGCGTTAAGTTCCCTCAAGCCCGTGAAAATGCGTGGGAACAATATAATACTGCTAATGTGGCCCACCTGGTGGATCGCGGTCCCGATCAAGACCGAACGTGGAGGATAAAACAAGATGATGCTCGGAACCAAACTTCCAGGTAAACACGACCAACAAAATTCTAAACTGAAATTGGAATCCCGTTGCCTTTTTTTCCCACATTTTGGATTTTTGATCAGAGCCTGAAATTACAATTTGAAAACATTTTCTTTTCCTGGATATGTTGCACTTTTTAAAAAAAATATCCAATTGAAGATGGAAAGAACAAATGATACGCAAATTCAGTAGCAATGTCATTGTTGATGACTTTTTTTTTTTTTTTTTAATTTACCCATTCAGCTGCAGCGGCAGCATGGTGGCGCCGCGCTCCAGCGTCTTGCGCGCGGCCGTCGTCGCCGTCGTCTGGTTGCGGCCTGGCCGCTCGGCCGCCAGTCGCGCGTGGGCGTGGACCAGAGCGAGTCCGAGAGACTAAAAGGTGGAAACAAGTCGAACTTGAGTAAAAATGAAGCGAAAGCTGACGGCGCTCAGATGAATGCCGCTGCCCCGAGTCACCATGATGAGCTTCACCCGCTGCGTCACCGGATTGGGTTTGTTGTGCTCCTCTTCGGCCAGAACGTGGGCCAAGGGGCTCAGCTGCCAAATGGGGCGACCCTCGCAACTTTCCATCGACAACTGCGCACGTGCACACACACACACACAACACGACAAAAATATGGAAACAAAACAATCCGAGGCTTGAAAATGTTTTTTTTTTGGGGGGGGGGGGGGGGGATTTGAGTTTTCATTGTAATGTGAACAGCAAGCAAATATATTTCCCAATGTCTAATTCTTAATGTTCACATGCATGTCCAGGTGCCAGCATATATGAAAATACGGATAGATAATTTAAATAGATATAGATTAGGTAATTAATTTATACATTTAAAAAAAATGTATTTATTTATAATTTCAAGCAACATGCAATTAAAGTCTTGCTCTGCTTCACCTCTGACATCTGGATTTTTGGCCTGTTTTACTGCCGCCAATTTGCCCTATTTAACAGGCGCTGGCTGCCATCTTACCTCCAAGACCAACGAGACACAAGCGGGGAAGAAAGTCATGAAGACAAAGTAGTTGGCCAGCACCGACATGCAGCTGAAACAGCACATGACCTCCAGCTGCGGCACGCCTGGAGGACACAAAAAGCACCTCAGGGATCGCCATCGTCTCCCCTGTGACGCGGAGAGCAAAAGCGTCCCGACCTGACATGGTGCCGATCCCGATGACCAGACACTCCACCAGAGCGTCCAGCGTAAAGGTGGGTCCAAGGATGGCCATGCCCTCGGAGATGTTCTCCCTCACTTCCTCCTGAGCGGCCGCACACACACAACAAAGCGCTCGGTGTTAACGGTCCCGGCGTGAAGATGCCGCATCGTCGTGGCCGCACTCACCGGAGAGTTGGAGCTGAGGGCAAACTTGGCCAGCGTGCAGGCTTTGGACAGGTCGATGAGCAGGAGGAAGAAAGGTAACGCTTCACTGAGGGGCGGGGGGGGGGGGAGGGAGGAAAGGTCTTCATTGCAGGTTTATTCCTCAAGGGGGCACTCAAGCGTAAGAGGTAAGCGTGAAACCGGTGGAATATCTGTGCAGAGGAAGTGACTTTTACGTTGTTTTTTTTTTTTTTTTTTTTTTTAAATCGGCCGTTTGCGTTGTGCTAGCGTTAGCGCTGCGCCAGCATGTTACTTGTCGTGTTTCAATGTGGGCACTTGCGGCTTTTACGTGGTTGTGGCCTGTGTATGTACCGAATGGTATTTCCTTTACAAATGTACTGGGTGAGGCTTGTAACCAGGTGCGCTCTGTAAAACGGGAATTATGCTCTTTTCAAAATGTGAAAAAATACTTACAGCATTTTATCCAAATACATATGATTCAGAGTTAATTAGAAACACTTTTTGTGGTTGCAAGTGTGTGTTGACTCCCATTTAACATGAGCTGGAATGGGATTGGCTAACTCAGAACAAGGCAACTTCATTGATATAGGAGGGTGTGCACACTTGTGCAGCCACATTATGAGTTGCTTATTTTGACTTCCAGTGGAAAACTTTTTCCCTTACAGAAACATACAAGTGGATGTTTATATACTTTTTCTATCCACTGCACCGACATACATTTTTTAATCAATAGGAGATTATCTGTTGTGTGTGTTTATTTATTTTTAATAAAAACGTGTTAGCTTTCCCCCAAAAAATACATTTGTGAAATTACAGCCGGAAATAAAGTCAGCGACAAAACCGATTTGGATGACTCACTTGAGGCCCGTCAGCTCTCTGCCAAAAAAGTGGATGACGACCGAGCTGAAAACGAAGCTGGAGAATAGCGTGAATAAACCGGCGATACCTGCAGGAGCCAAAAATAAAAATCTCGTCAGCTTCAATGGCAGCTCAAGCGTCTCAAGACATGACGTGACGTGACACCGACCCAGAATGTACTTGGAGCCCAGCCGCCGGAGGGCCTTAAACTGGAAGTAGATGTAAATGATAGCCATGCAGCGCGTCACAGTCAGGATGACGGCGTCGCTGCTGTGGGTGGGCTAACAAAAAGAAAAAAAAAACCGTACAAACGGGCGTTAGATACAACGTAAAATGAGACTCCTTCCCGGTCGTAAACGCTCACCTCGTCTTCCACTTTGGGGCAGTCGTTCCAGCTGCACACGCGGGTGCTGGAGGTCAGGCTGTTCATGGACATGAGGCAGACGGTGAGCGCCAGCGTGCCGATGATGACCTCCCACGGGTGGGCGGCCACCAACAGGCCGTGGAGCCGGAACAGCCGTGATAACATCGTCTCTGGGAGGACAAACGCATCGCACTCAAGTCAATGGGAGGTCAACATACATGTAAACTGTGCAACAGAAAAACTCCACTTGACAAATAGATGTGAATAATTAGCCGGAGGATGCCAGGGACATAGCCTGAATTGTCACGCAGTTCCACAGCAAATTACGTGTAATAAACAAGACAAAACTACAGTATTACGTGATCACAAAGTAAACTAACTAACTAGAGTGATGAAATGACATTAAAGGCAGAAAGTTAACGTTGGACGGAGAACGTATATTACTGCTTAACTACATACATAAACATTTCGTTCCGTTCGTTAGGACCATTTGTCGCCTCAACGTAAACAAACCACGCCAGCGTTAACTCTCGAGCTAGCATGCTAACGTCAGTATTAGCCGTCCGTCACCTCCATTCAAATTACGAAAGTCCGGCCGAAAAAAAAAAGTTCCTGAATCAGTCAGTCAGTCAGTCAGTCAGGACAACACTCTTCTGTAATAAGACGGTTTAAAAGATCCGTACCTTCAAAAATTCCGATTTTCGGTGGTCAAAGAGTCATTTTCCATGATAGCATTTCGGTGTCCCCTTCAGAGACGTGTCGCCTCCATTTTTTGACTCCACTGCGTAACCCGGAAGTGGTGACGCACGTGAAATACGTCATCACTAAAATGACGCAAATGACGCCATACTTGTGCTGGTTTTGAAAGCCAACGTCGCATCTGTAAAACAAATACTTGTAAGATGAATAAGAACAATTATTTTTTAATATGTATTTTAACCCAAATGTTATTATATTTAGCGACTCTTCTGACAATTAAATACGCCATAAGATGTCATGAACGTGGCTGGGATAGGGCAAGGCGTCTGCCATATTGGATGTGGCAAACCTGATTAAAAGGTCCCTAACCCTGTCGTTATTAAATTACAGCTATTAAAAACCTCCAGAGGATGGCAGTACTTTTACGCTAATGTTACACATACAAATTAAAACAAAAAAAAAATGAAAATGCTGTACCAAACTGCTGCCGAGCTACTCACAGTTAGCATAACAATCTTCTCTAAAATTGTTGGATTTGATATACACGTTTGTAACCTGTGTTATGGTCACGAAAAATAAAACAAATATCGATTCGATTGCTTTTCATGTCGTAGATTTGTAAATTCAGATCGACGTACTGCCGAATAAACATCTGTTATGTATTTAAATAAGGAAATAAAAAAAGATGTAAGAAAATGTTGGAGGAAGCAAGCACTATTCTAGCCCAATCAAATGGTCTGTTTGCAAGGAAAATCCCGCAAAAGGTCAAGCTTGTGCAGTTAGCCAATCAGAGAGTGGCGCTGGCGCAGTCCTCTGTGTTCGTGTCACGAAAACAAAAGTAGAGGGGAAAAGGTCAAGCTGATTTTGTCAGCCAATCAGAATTTGGCACTGGTGCAGTTGTATTTGCATGATATAATCCCGCAAACCGAAGGACATTTCTAAACCAATCAAAGAAGGGCCCTGGCGCAGTCAACCAATCGAAAAGTCGCGACTGCACAGTTATATTTGCATGAGCGTATTATAAAACACTGGCCCTCCCCTCCTTTCGGCACTATCGCCGAAAGTCCGCTCTCGATAAACATGCCTGAGCCAGCTAAGCCCGCCCCCAAGAAGGGATCCAAGAAAGCGGTCACCAAGACCGCCAGCAAGCCCGGCAAGGGCAAGCGAAAGAGGGGAAGGAAGGAGAGCTACGCCATCTACGTGTACAAGGTCCTGAAGCAGGTCCACCCGGACACCGGCATCTCGTCCAAGGCCATGAGCATCATGAACTCGTTCGTCAACGACATCTTCGAGCGCATCGCCTCCGAGGCCTCCCGCTTGGCGCACTACAACAAGCGCTCCACCATCACGTCCAGGGAGATCCAGACCGCCGTCCGCCTCCTCCTCCCCGGCGAGCTGGCCAAGCACGCCGTGTCCGAGGGCACCAAGGCCGTTACCAAGTACACCAGCTCCAAATGAGCCCGTATGGCTCCCTCGCAAACCAACGGCTCTTTTAAGGGCCACCCACAATCTCTCAAGAGTAAACATTTTTTTTTTTCCACTTTAGATTCTAGTTATGTTCAGACACTTATTAGCAACTTGCAATTGCTGGTAAAACAAGCTATGCCCTCTTTAGCTTGTACGTCATTATGTAAGCAATTAGTCCCGTGGTGAACCGTTATATAATTTTGTGGAAGACTGGCTGACCCAATGTTAAAAAACTGGTTTATCACTGACTCCCGTTCTGGCTGTTTTAACAGCGTGCCAGGTGATTGGCCACAGACGATACAAACTATATTTGCTTCTCGTTTAACACGGAACAGTATAAACGTTCACGCTTATGTATGATATATATATGATATTCACAAATTGATAAAACAGCCAAAGGAAGGGACCTGCAAAAGACTGCACTGATGTGACTTCAGATGACTATGCAGGTCCTGCGTGACTCATCCCAACTGCGACACCGCCACAGGTGACTCATTGTGGGTCAAAGAAGAAGCGGGGAGGCCCGCATCTCTTGTTGGTGACGGCGATCCGCCAGCAGATGTTGCAAAAGGCGGCCAAGCTCACTTGCGGTGGATCTTTTTTTTTTTTTTTTTTGCAGAAGTGGGACAGCCTTGACTATATCTGAATGCGTACCAGTCGTGCAAGGCTGCTGGACGTTGCCAGGTCGGTCGGGTGACCTTTTCGCTGCAAAGGTTATCATCCTGCCTCGACTGCAAAAAAAAAGAACACAGTACAAGTGTGCCAGTCCCAACGACAGACGTGAATGAAACACGCTCGCCATCTTTGCACGGGGCAGATGTTCCATATTTACTGCACTTGAAATGATTTCACATTGAGCCATGGCAGTGGTTTTTTTTTCCAATTTGTGTGCCTTTCTTGACCCACCACAACAATAAACACTTTGAACTGTTTGGATATGTTTTCATCTTTCACTGGAATGAGGCAAATTTGAAAAGTTGAATGAAATGTCAGCGTTGAAAGACGTGGGCAGTTCCTCACGATTCCAGTATGTGACGCTGTTGCTCATTTTCTTCCAACATTTGAGCTGTTTTGTCGGGTTAGAATGGGTAGAAAAACGTTTTTTTTTTTAAATTTTGAGGTTTTTACATATTGAGGGTATTTGACTTAATTTCACTCTCCAAATTTGAAATTATATTAAATACTTCTGGTCTGAGGTAGTCGTGTGTAGAAATTTAGTAGAACAGTTCAAAGATTTCTAAAATGAAAAATGCCACATCGTAGCGTTTTAGTTTGATCTGAAGTACATCTTAATTTCCAGTCGATGCATTTATTTTAATAACTATGAGATAAATGTATGGCATTCTTGGCTGTATTCAAAGTTTAAACGTAGTTGATACTTCTTGAATCCGAAAAAAGAACAAATGGCCGGTGGTGGGAATTTGAAAATGAACAATTAAAGATGACCTGGGTGTTTAGATTTTGCCTGGTTTTGTCGAAATCAACACCAGAACCAGAGAGAGACAGAAGCTCATCTTCCAGTTTGGTAGAGATTAAAATCCTCCTAAACCAGCTGTTGTGTGATCAAAGAAAGAAAACACCTAAAAATGAGGCCTCCTGCGGGGTTCCATTTGAATGTCACAGTACTTTTGAGCAAAGATTGAAAGAAAATCCGACTAACCAGGATACCTTTGTATACATTCTAATCAGTTGTCAATTTTTCCCAATAGTATTTTAAAAAACGGCAACATGCAACACATGAGTCTATTAACATGACGCTATTTTTATTTTGTGATGATATAAAACAAATCAATTGGCTAATTTCACTCAAGTTACCCCGCATAAAATGATTCATCTTTTAATGATTTAGAGGATAGTAGTCGTTAAAGAAAATAATTGAGAATGCGGACATTTAAGAAGGACATCATACAGCCCATGTCATAGAATCAAGAAATGTATCGACTTCTAATGCGCTGTTGAACGCCACCAAAGGTAAGATGGCGTGGGGTGATTCCAGCCAATCAGAGAGCGGCGCCGGCACAGCGCTCGTCGCGCGCTCGCCCCCTATAAGACCACCGACGCTGGCTCCGCCAACCTCACTCCAAACAGCCGCGGCATCAAGCGCAAGAAGCCATGCCTGAGCCAGCCAAGTCCGCCCCCAAGAAGGGATCCAAGAAAGCGGTCACCAAGACCGCCAGCAAGCCCGGCAAGGGCAAGCGAAAGAGGGGAAGGAAGGAGAGCTACGCCATCTACGTGTACAAGGTCCTGAAGCAGGTCCACCCGGACACCGGCATCTCGTCCAAGGCCATGAGCATCATGAACTCGTTCGTCAACGACATCTTCGAGCGCATCGCCTCCGAGGCCTCCCGCCTGGCGCACTACAACAAGCGCTCCACCATCACGTCCAGGGAGATCCAGACCGCCGTCCGCCTCCTCCTCCCCGGCGAGCTGGCCAAGCACGCCGTGTCCGAGGGCACCAAGGCCGTCACCAAGTACACCAGCTCCAAGTGAGCCCGTCCGGATTCGTCCCACACCAACGGCTCTTTTAAGAGCCACCCACGTTTCTTCTAAAAGTTGGCATTGTTCCACTTGTCATCGCCAGACCTGATGCACCAGCATTTTTACAATTTAACTTCAATATGATTGGAAATTAATAAATGGCAGAAATGCGTAGTTGTATCACACATGAATAGATGCTCGTAATATTTTAGTTTTGAGTAGCAACACCTCGGAAGTCTAAATAAATGGCGACTTCAGCTGCACTATTATTCGAGCACGAACATAGTTAATTTGCAAAATAATTTAAATTAATTCCGAGGGATTTATACAGGTTGCAAAACTTCGGAAGCGCTTCTTGGAGCAGTCACGCGGTACGTTTGACCCCACAGGAACTGCAGAACAGCATGGAAGATGCTACAATTAAAATCAGTATTTTATACTGTCCTATGTTCAATTAAAAAAAGGCGATGCACCAGAAATATTAGCCATTTTGGCCCATAAAAATTTCCTTTTTTTTTTTTTTTTGTTAGAATCCCAGTGACTATTTAAAACCGTCAATTACGACATTTACAGTTTCGGTTAACTGCGGTGCTGTTGACCCTGCACTTTGTTTCAACTAAAAATTAATACAATCTATTAATATCTTACATTTGTCAATTTTCACTTATTGTAGAAGGGAGTTTCTTTTTGTTTAGGTTTTCATTTATCCATTAAATGATGCTACTGAACCTGGCCTTGCAGTTTTTGTTCTAGTTTAAAAAAAAAAACAAAGATGATGGAAAAAATGGAAAGAAAAGCATTTCACAAATCTCAAAAGTATGCTTTATTTTCTGGTTTGCGTTACAATAGTCTTATACACAAGAGTATAATGAAAATTCAATTATCGTGTTGGTATGAAATGTTATTGAACCTCTTCTCGTTAGTTGTTGACAAAAACATTGTGCTTGCTACCTTCACAAAAATGTCGTTTCTCTCCAAAATACTCACGAACACATACTTGCTCGGACTTTCAATACCCGGACAAACATGTTTTTTTCATGTATAAAACAACTTATTTTGCCTGGTGAGCAATTTTCAACTTTTTTTTTATGTTTATCAAATGAGCAAAGTCGCCCGCGCCAGTGAATCCGCCGCGTCTGGAGGCTCTGCATGCAAGAAATATCGAGTGGACAAGCCGGAAACCACTTTAACGTGGAGCTATACTTGTTTTCTATCATTTGAAGTCGTTTTGCTGTCACCAAACGTTTCCTGGAGTATTTTATCGCCGTTTAAATCGTGCAAAGAAAACACAAATGAGAACGCGACGTCTGCAAGCGGACGGCTTGACTCTCTAAGGTTCTCATGGGTTGACTCTCCACGGTTCTCATGTCTCGTTTAAATATCAACCGCGTCTCGCCTCTCGCTAAGCAAGCAAACAAAGTCGTGGCAATGGCAGAAGTCGCACCAGCAGCAGCAGCAGCAGCCGCACCGGCAAAAACCAGCGCCAAGAAGAAGGCGTCGTCCGGCAACAAGGCGCCCGGACCCAGCGCGAGCGAGCTCATCCTGCAAGCCGTGGCCGAGTCCAAGGACCGCAATGGCGTCTCCCTGGCCGCCCTCAAGAAGTACCTGGCCGGCAAAGGCTACGACGTGGAGAAGAACAGGTCCCGTCTCAAGTCCGTCATCAAGGGCATGGTGGTGAAAGGCGCCATCGTCCAGACCAAAGGGACCGGTGCTTCCGGCTCGTTCAAGATGAGCAAGAAGACCGAGGTGAAAAAACCGAAGGCGCTCGCAAAGGCCGACGGGAAGACTTCCGCGAAAGACAAGAAAGCCTCCATCCAGAAGGGGACGGCGAGCAAGAGGCCCGCGGCCGCAGCCAAGAAAGCCGCGAAGAAGTCCGGGAAGCCCACGACGCCCAAGAAAGCCAAGAAGCCCGCCAAGGTCGCCAAGAAGACCCCCCCGCCCAAGAAAGCCTCTTCGGCCAAAAAGTCCCCCGCGGCCAAGAAGGCTTCCGCCGCTAAGAAGGTCGCCAAGCCCAGGACTGTCAAGAGGGCCCCACCCAAGAAGAAGTGATTCAATAGTACACTCAAGCCGCCCACCCCCCCACCCCCACAAAGGCTCTTTTAAGAGCCATCACATCCCCGTTGAAGAGTAAATATTTACACGTTATATCAACATAAGAACATTTATGACGTGGCCAATGCAAATCATATTTCCTGTCTTTCCATTAAATGTCACAATCATTACCACAACGCTTAATAACCATTCAACATAGTTGGCGTTTTTTTAGAATGGATGTGAAAATCATAAATCATATCTTGAGATATAAGGTACTATTTACGTCATATTCATAGCTAATCGTCCATTTTCATCAACTCCTTAAATTACAAGTGCACGGCAGGGCTCTCAAAATGTATCAAAAGAGAAGATGACACCGTCACACTCATATTTTTCATAAATCACAATCCCCTGCTTGTGTATGTCAAAATAGTTTCCTCCGTTCCGATTACTTCCGGCGCCCTGGGTGCTCGGTTATTGCTGGGTGGTGACTGGGTTAATTCAAATTCACGTAATCCAATCGTTGAGCAGCTTTCGCGCGGGCTCTTACCGAACGCACCAATGGGCGCAGTGTCGGCTGGATAAAGTTCGCCGCTCGCCCGTTTCGCGCTCACAACTTTCTGGTCGACGACGTTGACAAAATGGCAAGAACCAAGCAGACTGCTCGTAAATCCACCGGCGGCAAAGCCCCCAGGAAGCAGCTGGCCACCAAGGCCGCCCGCAAGAGCGCCCCGGCCACGGGCGGCGTCAAGAAGCCTCACCGCTACAGACCCGGCACGGTGGCCCTCCGCGAGATCCGCCGCTACCAGAAGTCCACCGAGCTGCTCATCCGCAAGCTTCCCTTCCAGCGTCTGGTCAGGGAGATCGCCCAAGACTTCAAGACCGACCTGCGCTTCCAGAGCTCGGCCGTCATGGCCCTGCAGGAGTCCAGCGAGGCCTACCTGGTCGGCCTGTTCGAGGACACCAACCTGTGCGCCATCCACGCCAAGCGGGTCACCATCATGCCCAAAGACATCCAGCTGGCCCGCAGGATCCGCGGAGAAAGGGCTTAAGCGGCCGCCGCGCGACCACAACGGCTCTTTTAAGAGCCACCACATCTCAATCTAAACTGCACATTTCTTCCCACGTTATCAATATTTCATCAAACATACTTTCTTGATTAATTAGCTGAATAACAAGCTCTTAGTCTTTTTATTTTGTTTTTATATTTTATGCAGAGATGTGATTTTTAAATAAACTCATCAGTGGGGAATCAAAAATGTTACATCAAAGGACTGTTTGGATTTTAAATTAATAGTGGTCATGTTTCATTTATGATTTTTGAAAGTGAATAAATCAAATGTAATGCATTTTGCACAAGATAATGCAACTTTGTACTCAAACCTTATAAAACAGTAATAAACTTTAGTTGGGAACAATCACCTCTTACGTTGTACAGTTTATATATATATTTTTTTAAGTATTATTAGTCCATTTTTAGGAGCACTGGACTTTAATACAAGTAGAATTGATGTTCTTTGAATAAACGTAGAGAACAACTCTGGTGTGATTGTTTTTGCTTTCTGTCTCCAGTCTGGACTGGTCGCGTGTACTTCCCAATCCACGCGGATCGCTGGCATTTGCAGCGGGTCCATCATCTGGAATATGGCAATCATTTATTCCCCACTGCATTTATTTCTTTTGTTGTACTGCTTATAGTCTTTTGCAAACCGCACTCATTTGTCTATTGTGTCAGATCGCGAGTCATGTGGTCTGGAAGTCGCCCAAGGGCGTGCGGAGGCAAACCGCATTGAGTTGCGAAATCTGGACCATTTCCTTGTGGTGTCTTAATCCGGTTCCTCATCTCAGCAACTCAAATGTGTTGCAGTGCCGCCGAAGGCCTGTCGCTTGACCGAAGTACCATTTCTTGTCGTGCGGTGTGGCAATTTAGTCCACCCGTGTACTGGAGCAGAAAAATCCCAATATCACTACATGTAAATATGTATGTAAATCTCTTTCGGCTTGACATCTCAGATGAACGCTCACATTTGTTTGGCACAGTTTTTACGCCGGGGAGTGGAGGCCCCAGTGAAATATGAACTCATGACCCCCGGTTTACCAAACCAATGCTCTAACCACTGAGCTATGGGGGCTAGACATGTAAATATGCATGTATGTATCATGCGTGTATAAAATATGTATTTCTTTTTCTATTCAGGTGTCTGTGACCCACCCAAAATGGTTCCTGGGACCCACATTTTGGCGCTCCTAGTTGAGAATGGTAAATGCACTGCGCTCATTTATCTAAAACAACAACAACTCAGAGTCAATTATAATACCAATAGTTACAAACATTTTTTATATCTATATACGTGCGATTGTTTGAACAGGACTTGAAACACTAAAATGACAACATAGATATAATATGCTCAAAATCCCGTTCATTGGATGTATTTTTGCATGGACTGACACTCTCCCTGTCAGATCATAAAACATTTTTTACAACCATTTTAACATTTTTTGTTTTTTTTTGCTCGTCTGAGTTTTTGGCAATCTTTTTTTTTTTTTTGGATGGGGAGGGGGGTAATTTAAAAAAAGAGAAAATGCTGGATTTTTTTAGGACTTAGACCTGATGTCATCATTTTTATTGCATTAATTTTAAAATATGTCTTTATTTAGACTACAATGAGGAAATTGTAACTGCTTTCTGTATTTTTATTTTTTTACATTTTCACTCTATGAGGTGGAATAGCCTTTCCACAAAATACTGCAGAAGACCACTTGACAGCATTTATTAACACACGAATGTTGTCACTTCGAGTTATGTTTTTAAGCTGTTCTCATAAAGAATACACGTCTTTGAAATATGGCTAAAAATTCAAAGCTACAGAAAGGAGAGCAGCGGTGATGATGGGAGCCTTTTTCTGATTGGACAACTGTTTCCCTGCATCGACCGACCAATCAGTGACGAGCAGCAGAGTGTATAAGGACCCCGCTGCTCGCGGGTTACCGATATCAACTCAGTGTTGTAGAAACTCGTCGAACATGTCTGGTCGAGGAAAAACCGGTGGCAAGGCCCGCGCCAAGGCTAAGACCCGCTCATCCCGCGCTGGACTTCAGTTCCCGGTGGGTCGTGTCCACAGGCTGCTCCGCAGGGGCAACTACGCCCAGCGAATCGGTGCCGGCGCCCCCGTCTACTTGGCGGCGGTGCTCGAGTATCTGACCGCCGAGATCCTGGAGCTGGCCGGCAACGCCGCCCGAGACAACAAGAAGACCCGAATCATCCCTCGTCACTTGCAGCTGGCCGTCCGCAACGACGAGGAGCTCAACAAGCTCCTCGGCGGGGTCACCATCGCCCAGGGTGGCGTCCTGCCCAACATCCAGGCGGTCTTGCTGCCCAAGAAGACCGAGAAGGCCGGAAAAACAAAGTAGATTTGTCACCAAATCCCCAAAACGGCTCTTTTAAGAGCCACATACTTGATTCTGAAAGAGTTATCCTTTATTATTTATTATATTATATTATGACGGACATAACAATGAAGCAGCTCTGGGTTTGGAAGTTATGAATGAATGGGCCACGTTGTCAATGAGCGATTTCCCTTAAAACAGCTCCCGACCATCCTGTACAAATTAATATAACCACAATGCAATCAATTGATCCATCGGAGCAATCTTTGAGGTTCAGAATAGATTGGGGAAAAAAAAAATCATAAAAATAACGAATCAAGTAACTGCAATGACTGCAGGTCCCTTATGAGCTCTTGGTTCTTTTTATGTTAGTTAAAATTTTAAGTAAAAAAAAAAAAAAGTATCGACCTGCTGTGAGTGTTCATTAAAAACTGATTTAACGAGCATGTTTCAAATCTTGTCTGCCAATTATTGAAGTTAGTTGCACACCCTTTGCCTCACAAATGCAGAAATCAACAAAAATATACTTGTCAAAATGTGTTGCACGCCAAAGCAGAAATAAAAATGTACATAAACATTTGCAAACACCAAAATGTTTAAATGTTTAACAATAAATATAGCGGTAGTCAAAGTACTACTTTTTCAAAAACAACTACCGATTTTCGACACTGCAACGCAATTTGAAAATATCATAAACCGCAGTATTATTATTATTATTTTTTTATAATTACAAAAATTGGCTTCGTTGTAACACCATTAATATGTGCTGCCTCATTGTGAGCATCCAGTCCAAAAACACGCAAAAGTCTTAAATTTCACATTTTCACCTTAAATATGATAATCCCAAACGTGTTTAATTTCATTATCGTATCATGCATTTTAAATGCAAAGTACATGACAAATATTGAATAAGGCATGTGAAACTATATATTTTCTACATTATTGTTTGAAAATTTGGAATATAAAAAACAAGGTTAGATATTAGAGCGGCGTTATTGCGCTTGCTATCAAAGGTTGGATTGTGTTTAGTGACGCGGCGGTGAATTGGGTCGACGTTACTCTTTCAGGTCCGCAGACTCGATATAAGAACGCCCACCCCTAAGACAGCCTGACATTGGGGATTTTTTTTTTCCACTGAGTTAAGAATGTCTGGCCGAGGCAAGGGAGGCAAAGGTCTGGGGAAAGGCGGCGCTAAGCGGCACCGCAAAGTCCTCCGCGACAACATCCAGGGCATCACCAAGCCCGCCATCCGCCGCCTGGCTCGCCGCGGCGGCGTCAAGCGCATCTCGGGCCTCATCTACGAAGAGACCCGCGGCGTCCTCAAGGTCTTCCTGGAGAACGTCATCCGCGACGCCGTCACCTACACCGAGCACGCCAAGAGGAAGACCGTCACCGCCATGGACGTGGTCTACGCCCTCAAGAGGCAAGGACGGACCCTCTACGGCTTCGGAGGTTGAATCCCGAGCTCCGCTTGCCGTCGAGCAAACCTAAAAAAAAAAAAAAAAAGGTCCTTTTAAGGACCACACAATCATTCTACGAAAAGCGCAATTCCTCTTTATGCCCCATGAAGTGTAAACATATTTTTTTTTTCTCCAGTTATTAACTTCCATGAGTGAGTGTGTGGAAGTAGGGGGAAAAAAAAAGTTCTAAGATTTCAAAAGAGACTGCAAGTAATTTGGTGGGTAAACTTAAAACTGGCCTATGGCATAACCTGAAAATAATTTTGAAAAGACATGAAATGGGAGTTAAATCTATTAAAAACAATAATTATACGTGGACCATCACAATGACGTCATACAGTGGGAAACAGACTAAAAAGCAATTTAGATAATGAAATTGCTAACCAGGTCAAGAAGTTTTTTTTTTTTTTTAATGAAAATTTGATTTAAAAACAAAGCTGCCTGGTCTCATGTCACGTGATTTGAGGCAATGTTTATTAAAAATGGATCCTATCCGACCTGTCAATCACACGATCCATTTGGAACCTATTATGTTCAGTCGCCATTTTGGAAGATTGCGTGGCATGGCAACTGTAGCTAAGGGAGGGAGGGGGCGGGGCTTAAGATCGCCGGTCGGTTGGAGTTCAGCGCTTGAAACGCGTTCTGACGCGTCAGTGTGAAACCTTTGTCACTAGATGGCGCCACAGGACAGTCAGACAGGCTGACCAAGTGAGTGAAGCGTTTTGCAAAATATTTACTTCCCCACGTCGGATCTTTTGCACAATTTCATTAGGAATTTTATACAGGGCGGGTCGCATCCCCGAGACAGCGTGTCAGTTCTTTTAAGTTTCTTTCGGCTTGTCCCATTATCGGTTATACGTTCGTGTCCAGTTCTGTGGTTGAAGGTTCTCTTGCGTAGCTTGCCTTGGCTTAAGAAATAAAACATTTTTTTACAACTGTGGTACATTGTCTTGTCGTTGTAATCATTGAAGACAAATTTTCTTTTCTAGTTAACTAATTGGCCTCGATGAAATTCTCAGGTGAACGCTACTCGTGTTTAAGGAGTGGAAAAACACTGAGTGGGTTCCTGTGGAACTCCCATTTACATATTTGGATGTCGTCAATCGCTATGCATTGTGGCTCATACAAAACGGCGAGAGCGTATGTGTCTATCGACGTAATTATGGACTAGGAAGTAGATTCGTTTGTATCTGTTGATAGGCAATTCGCAATACTGATATTGAAGTATGTCCAAATGGAGATACCGTACAGTTGACGTCATACCTGCACTTCCGCCTACGTTTCGACGCGCAATCACACGCTCTTTTCTAAATAATTCTTGCCACATTTAATTCTCGACATATTACGTTCATCATTGTTTTGTTAGACGTAAAAATTTTTTGTTAGTATTCCTTGCCATCTAAATTCGTCTCGGTGTACGTCGAAGCTTCTCGACCATTCTTAGCTTAGCTTGCTAGCTGCGGGAGTCTCCTTTGTGCTCATTAAACACGCCGCTCGGCAGAGATCAAGTCTGAAGCGTTTTCGTCATCTTCTGAATAGAGACATTTATCCACGGACCAAAGTGAAGTACGAAGAGGAACTTTGTGCAACAAACAAAAGAGGAGAACGACCGGACGCTGTTTTGAAGAATCCTCGAGTTGTGTTACGCAGAGTAGGTTTGCACTTGCGATTCAACACGTTTTTTTTTGTCGATGTTTTTGAAGACTAAAAATCTAAACTGCATGCACAAAATATATAGAAAACGCTTTGTTTGTGTAAATGTTTTTTTTTGTGTGTTTTGCATGTGAGTATCTGGGTGTGAGCCGTGGCTGACAGCAGCTCCTGTGTGAGTGCGATTGTAGGAAACAAATATAATTAATCAACTGCTAAGGAGACCTCAATTAAAAAGGGGATCGGTACTTCTATTTTACTACACTGTGGTGGCACGGCGGCTCAGCTGGTAAAGTGTTGGCCTTACAGTTCTGAGGACCTGGGTTATTATATTATATTATTATTATAAGGGACGATCATCCTGTATTGTGTACAGGCAGCATCCATCTTCTGACTCCCGTCTTGTCCAATTTGACTGGCCAGACATAACGTCAATGTCACAAAAGGCTTTGCTTTACCAAACCACATATGTTTGTCTTTTTTTTTTTTTTTTCATGTCTCGTAGACGCCAGTGGAAAAAAAATCTTCGCCGTGAGCAGCAGGCGACAAGAGTTTGAGAGGACGAAGAGCCCCGTCCCGTCGAAATGGAGGAGCAGCTGCTCTGCGTCAAAGAGGAGGAAGACGTCACGGAGTTGCCGGTGACCGGCGTCCTTCTGAAGAGCGAAGACGAGGGTCAGTATGAGGAGGACGGATGGGCGGAGCCTCCGGGCAGCAGCTCCAATCAGCACATGAAGAAGGAAGCTGACGGAGACGGCTGCGGCCTCCTCGCTCCAATATCAGATAGTGACGGCTTAACTTCACACTCGTCTGATCACAACGACGACGACGACGACGATGATGAAAAACTGTCACACCAAACTGGCAAAAAACGCTGGAAATGTTCTCAGTGCAAGAAAAGCTTTTCCTCCAAGTCTGCTTTGAAAAATCACGAGAGCGTCCACACCGGGGAGAAACCTTTTCCATGCTTGGTCTGTGGGAAAAAATTCTCTCAGAAAGTGAACTTGAAAATACACATGAGGACCCACACCGGCGAGAAACCCTTCGTCTGCTCGTTTTGCGAGCAGAGGTTCTCTCAGAAGGTGAACTTGAAAATACACATAAGAACGCACACCGGAGAGAAACCGTTCGCGTGTTTGGTTTGCGGCCAAGCGTTCACTCTCAAGGCAAAGTTAGCAAGGCACACAAGGACGCACACGGGCGAGAAACCTTTTGCCTGTTCGGTGTGCGGCCACAGATTCCCTAGGAAGGAATACTTAAAAATACACATTAGAACACACACGGGCGAGAAACCTTTCGCCTGCACAGTTTGCGGCCACAGGTTCTTTCAGAAGGTGGACTTAAAAACGCACACGAGGACACACACCGGCGAGAAACCTTTTGGATGTTCAGTTTGCGGCAAACGTTTTTCTCAGAAGGTGCAATTGAGAAGACACACAAGAAAGCATACGGGAGAGAAACCTTTCGCCTGCCCGGTGTGTGGCCAACGGTTGTCTTCAAGACAGTGCTTGAGAAATCATGCGCGGAAGCACACGGGAGAAAACTCCTTTACGTGCTCAGTTTGTGAGCAAAGATTCTCTCGTAACGATCAGCTTCAGGGCCACGAGTGTCCTGGGAAGACGAACACTGACCAGTGAAGCTTTGCATGGACATTGCATGCACGCTTGGGAATGAAGCGAATTACTCTGACAGCAATTTGAAACATTCTACACTCCTCTATTCTTGCCTACATTGAACACGGGTTGAGTATTAACACTCATGCTTAATAAAATGTTTCGGGTTGGTCCAATATTTTTGCAAAGTCCGTGTCAAGTAAACGAATGAGCCTTTGACTCGTTGTGTTAAGATGGAAAACTGTGGTAGTTCTTCAATTAACTTGATATATCAAATCAAAATGTTCCCAAATGAAATGCAATTAAAAATTCAATCCCCCAAATATAGTGTAAAGCTCTTTTATTGACATGTATGCAAATGTTTTAATATGTCAACAGCACAATGCCGTTTATTTTTTTTTTTCCAGTCAGGTGTTCCGACACAAGATCAGCATCGAATCAGCGACACAGGAAGAACTTTCAAAATCTTACTCCTGAAGAATTTTAGAGCAATTTTGGTATATGTGTTCCCCCCCCAAAAATTGAACCCTACCCCCAAAAATGTATATTAATGTTCCCCAAGTTGCACCCATTTAACATTTGAAATGTCACCAAAAACAGTGCTCTTGTCGATTTATAATAAAATACAAGCTTTTGAAATGTTTTATTTACATTTTTCATTATTGCTGTTGCTATTATTATTATCCCCATTTGTTATTGCTATATAATTTATTATTACATATTATTGGTTGATCAACACGTTATTTATTCCATTTAACGTGAGAACATTCAATTCTTCTTCCTGCCACCAGATGTCACCAGTATGTATTTGTGACGAAAACAATTGATACGTTTTGCATCAGTGGTGCCATAGTCGCAAATTTAAGTTATATACAAATATAGATATATTGAAAGAACAAATATAAGGACTAAACAGTGCAAGTCATGCCATAATTATTTCACATACTGTAGATCATGAGTTTTATGTCGAATTTACGATGCAATCCATGAATCTATCCAAAATGAATGAAAAGGAAAATACAGACGAAGGCAATACAAATACAAATATAAATGAAAACTACTATGAAGAGAAGGTCTCTTGTATGTAGGTGACTGTTTGCATCACGTGACTAAAACGGGATTCCAGCTCATTTGGGTGCCGTTTGAAGATTTGCGTTGCTACTTCGTGGATTTAAACTCATTTCCATCTCCGTGGCTTCCCTTCGAGTGGCACTTTGTCATGTATTCTCCAAATGAACATTCAAGTCATTCCTTTGGCAAGTTGTCGCCCTTTTTGTGCTGAGCGACGTGAAGTTTGTCCATGTGGGCTTGCCGTGGAGCGCAAGTCTCGCGTACGTGATTTACGCAAGCACACAGACTTCAAGGAATCTTTTAATTCTTCATAAATCAGCACTGAACGGACTGACTGCCACGGCGGGTCCGTCATAATTTCATGGAGTCGAATGTTCGCGTCCGTTTCACTCGGAAGCTTCTCGGCATTTAGCTTAGCTTATCTTAGCTTAGCTGAACTAGCTAGCTGCTAACGGAGCAGATGCGCTGGTTAGCAACGCGCCCCTGAGAACACGTCAAGCGTAAACATCGTGTAAACATGTTCGCGAGAACGACAGATGAAGACGCCGAGGAACTTTGTGGACCCAAAGAGGAGAAAAGGCGTCAACGTGGACGACTCGACGCGCTTTCCAAGTATCCCGAAGCTGCGTCCCATCCAGCGGGTTTGTTGACATTTTTTCCTCACACTTGTCTCATCGGTGCTTTTTTTTCTCGTTTGTTTTCAACAAGATTCCCGCGTTTATTTGATAATGGATTCCTCAACTGGACACTTTGAGACGTTGTTGCCGTCCAAGAACGCGGAGTTCATTTGTGTAGATAAAAAAAAAAAAATAAATAATAATAATAAAAAGACTGGCTGGCGCATACACATCGAGCGGTGTCGATTGGTTGAAGCCAGTTGGCCGCCATCTTGGTACTCCCAAAACGTGTGGATGGCACGGTTTACAGGTTGGATTGTGGCGGGGTTTTGGCATGTAGAACTAAAACTGGTCGTGTGAGTTTGACATTTTTTCAGTTCTGGTAACATGAAGGATTTTTTAATTCGACTTGGTAAGCCAAAAAGGGCCAAGTGTAAAGGAAAGACATAGAACAGTTTATGTCCAATGCCGGCTGCACACTCCTGATCTAGACACAACTTGCATTGCTATCTCAAATTTGAATAACTATGCATTCATAATATCCATCCATTTTCTTTGCCACTTATTCTCACAAGGGTTGCAGGGAGCGCTGGAGCCTATCCCAGCTGTCATGGGGCAGGAGGCGGGGCACACCCTGAACTGGTCGCCAGCCAATCGCAGGGCACATCGAGACAAACAGCCACGCTCAGAATCACACCGATGGGGCAATTTAGAGAGTGTCCAATTAGTGTTGCATGATTTTGGGATGTGGGAGGAAACCGGAATGCCCACCCGGAGAAAACCCACGCAGGCACGGAGGAGAACATGCAAACTCCACAAAGGCGGGGCCGGGATCGAAGCCGGGTCCTCAGAACTGTGAGGCCAACGTTTTACCAGCTGATCCACCGTGACGCCCAGTCATAATAAATTGGATCAAAATTTGGAACCCGTTAGCTATTGTTGCTAATCATGATCTTGAGCTATTAATTTTCCTTTACATGCCTTTACAATTAATGTATTTGCTCTATTTTTCCCCCCATTTCCAGTAAATCTTATTCCACTCCTTCGGCTCACCTAATAACCTCAAATATGATTTAAAAAAATCACTAAAAGTGACTAGAGACTTGCCTTGTCTTTGTGTGTCCCGCAGACGTCAGTGAAAAATATCTTCACGCGTTCGCCGACGTCAAACGGGAGGAGGAAGAGCCGCTCGGCGTCAAAGAGGAAGATGATTTCACGGAGCTGCCGGTGACTTGCGCCGTTTTGAAGAGCGAAGACGACGGGCAGTGCGAGGAACTCAGAGGGGCGGAGCCTCCGAGCAGCAGCTCAGGTCGACGCACGAAAACGGAAGGCGACGCCGACCCCCGTGGACGACCACGAGCGGACGGCCTCTTGGCTCCGATATCCGACAGAGACGACGTGACGTCGCACTCTCTCGACACTGATGAGGATGATGATGAACAGTCAGAAGGCGGTTTGACGCCTCGCACGATCAAACATTGGAAATGTTCCCAGTGCGGGAAAACGTTTGTATCCAAGTCTCTTCTGAAAACACATCTGATACGCCACACTTTAGAGAAACCTTTTGAATGCTCAGATTGTGGCAAAATGTTTTCTCATAAGGGACACTTGAACACGCACACCAGAATCCACACTGGCGAGAAACCTTTTGTCTGCTTGATCTGTGGTCAGAGATTCTCTCAGAAAGGAACCTTAAAAACACACAAAGGAACCCACACGGGAGAGAAGCCATTTGCCTGCTCAGTTTGCGGCCAAAGATTCTCCATAAAGGGAAGCTTAAAAATACACACGAGAACGCACACTGGAGAGAAACCTTTTGCCTGCGCAATTTGTGGGAAACGATTCGCTCATAAGGGAAGCTTGAGATCACACATAAGAACACACACTGGTGAGAAACCTTTTATCTGCTCAGTTTGTGGCCAATCGTTTTCTGAAAAGGTATACTTGGATATTCATAAAAGGAGCCACACCGGCGAGAAACCTTTTGTATGCTCAGTTTGTGGCCAAAGTTTTTCACAGAAGGTACACTTGAGAAGACGCACACGAACGCATACCGGAGAGAAACCTTTTGCCTGCTCAATTTGCGGCCAGAGATTTTCTGAGAAAGGAACTTTAAAAACACACACAAGAACGCACACAGGAGAGAAACCTTTTGCCTGTTCGGTATGTGGTCAAGGATTCTCTTTGAAGGGAAACTTAAGAAGACACACAAGAACGCACGCTGAAGAGAAACCAATTACCTGTTCAGTTAGCAATCAAAGATTATCTCATAAGGAAAGGAAAACAATGGACACTGTTGAGAAACAGTTTACTTGCTCATTTCGTGGGCAAAAGTTTGCTCACAAGGGCAGCTTAACGTCGCACTCCTTTACACACATTGGTGACAAACCTTTTACCTGCCCACTTTGTCATCAAACGTTCTCAACAAAGGGAGTCTTAAATAGACACATTAGAACACACACTGGCGAGAAGCCTTTTGCGTGCTCAGTTTGTGGTCAGGGATTCTCTGAAACGGGAAGTTTGAAAATACATCATAGGACGCACACCGGTGAGAAACCTTTTACCTGCTTGGTTTGTGGTCAAAAGTTCTCTCGACAGGGAACTTTAAAAAACCACACAAGGACCCACACTGGTGAGAAACCCTTTTCCTGCTCGGTTTGCGGTGAAAAATTCTCTCGTAAGGGAACCTTAAAAGTCCACACGAGACAGCACACTGGTGAGAAACCTTTTCCGTGCCCAGATTGTGGTAAAAGATTCTCCCGTAAGGAACAGCTTCAAAAACACAAGTGTGCGGCTCAGAATTGAACAATCAATGCAAATGTGGACAAGTGTTGACTAAGTGACAAAGCGATATATCCATTTTTTTTTCTTCATTTTTTTAAATGATCGTATCTGGTCAATCTTTGGTTGAAATAAACTTTGAATAATCTATAACTCTGAAATACAAAAGTGTTTATGTAATGCCGAATCACTTCAAACCGTGATAGTGACGCAATTAACTTGTATGTCAAAGCGCCACAATTTGCGTCGTGTTCTCGATGGAGAAAAAAATAGCACTTTATTGTATGAAGAAATAAAGAGAATGTCAGGAAATAAATGTCTGAAAGTGGACCGGCGACCCTTCCTCACACGGAATTGCTTGGGCACTCGCGCGACTCATTCAAAGGCGCATCTGAAGATCAGTTTTACCTCCAACTTTGGAATGCAAAAATGGATGAAGAAGCGACGCGTGGTAAATTTAAAAGGGGAAGTCCACTCATTGAAAACAACAATGTATCAGATAGGTCTTGTCATTGGTACTGTACCTTTAAAATAAAGATTTTCATCAGATATCATCTAAGGTTGTTTATATCGGCAATTTATTGTCAGCGCTGATTTCTCGGATTTCTCCTCATCCGATGAAGAAGCAGAAGCATCGGTTGATCGGGAAGACGGACGAATAGGTCCGTGCAGATTTGAACCTGTGGCTGTCAATAATGTTGAATATTCGGGTGCTTCTTCGGAGGGAATGACGCCGAGTCTGACTACTCGGAGGCCTATTCGCGGGACATAAGTGCGTAAACAAAGGCCCCCAGATAGACGAAAAATGACCTGAACTGATCTAAATTATTGTCCAAGAAACTTCCGAGGCATTTGTTTTCAAAGAATTGAAAAAAAATAATCACTTATTGAATTTGCTGCATTTGGGGGTGATATGTGATTAAGTCGGAAGAATTCACAGTTGACCGCTAGAGGGCAGCAAGAATAAGAAGAAGACGAAGAAGCAAAAGGAGAAGAAGAACAAAAGAAGAAGAAGAAAAAGAGGACAAACGTCAAGAAATTTGACAGTCATTAAACGTTACAACCTTCCCTAATGTTTTTTTTTTTTAATGTTTACTCAAAGGAGCAGTTTTTTTGGGGGGGGGCACGATTGTTGATGTAAATGGCTTGATGATTACATTTTGTGTTTGGGGAAAAACGGGATTTTTTTTTTTTGTTTGTTATTTTTTGTTTTTGTTTTTTTTTTAAAATTGGCGTCTTTATCACTCTCTGTCCCTTCCGTCGTCATGCTGAAAATGGTATAAAATATGATAATACAACGTGGTTTACGTCGCGAGTTACGTCATTAATCTTGAAATCAAGGCGCGTCGGCGCACAGGTGTGGTCAAAAGTCTCGGTTGCAACTGTTGCAGGTGGGCGATTATTTAAAAAAAAAAATCTCAAAGCAGTCATATTTTCCCTCATTTCTGCATTGACAGATATATTATGAACTCGTAGCTCGTAGGCGCACCCGCCACAGACAGTTTTAGTTCATTGTTGTCGCCTAAAATGTTGAGACTCGAGAGCAAATCGGTGAGTTTGTTCACTTCTGTGTGTTAGCATGCTAACAGCTAACCTTAGCTGTTAACTGTGTAGCGTTGTAATTATAGAAAATGAGATTATTTTGAATATTGAATGTACGTATGAGCAGTAGAGGTAATAATAGATTTCGTGTAGTCATATTTACACTATTAGTTCCAACTAGTCCCGTTCCCTACAGACAATGTTCCTTCCCAAAAATGATGATGATGACTGCAAAGTACCCAAAAGCGGCTTTCATACTGAAGACGCTTTGAGCCCCTGCAACATTTCTTCTGAACGGTAGGAGGCGCGGTCGCCTGTTTCCCCTTACACCGTTCCAAATTCTAGATAATTGTGGTTTGAATTTATATATTTCGCGGGATATATATATATATTGTGGTTCGAGCAATATTTAATACTAAAATGTCTGCCTTTATGTGGTAATTCGGCTGTCATTTTGTGGGGGATGCATTTGGGCACATGGAGAACAAAAAATGTTGTTTCCACACCGTTTCATACACAATATTTCCATCAATTTTTGTCACTCCTAAACGACGAGGACAGGACTGGTTTGGGATTAACCAATCAAAATCGTTTTTGCATCAGAAAAATTGGAGAGTAACTACTTGTGTTTGTATGTATGTTATGTTATGTTATGTTTAATGCACACAAGGTGTACATTTTGTGGTGATGGTGATCATTTATCCACACAAACTGTGACTCACGGCGAATGTGTGACGTATTATTTACTCGACGTCTCCGTGTAATGACGTCAAAACGGATGTCTTATATTTCCCAAACATTCCTACGTCTCTCTCTCTCTCTCTCTCGATTGCTTCTTTTTAGGAAAGTCGTTCACGTAACATATTTTACCCTTCCCTTTCTGGCGCTTGCCTGTTAAAATGTTATCTTTCAAATGAAAAGTAAATCCCTCACGGGATTCCCTTTTAAATAGTGCACAGGTTCTACAGTTTACGACAGGATTTGCTGTTCCACAGTTAATGTATTTGTTACGTTATTGTAATTGTGACATAACGCAGCATTAGCCACAATTACAATAAATGCATTGCTACTGCCATAAACTGAAGACGCGGGACATGTGGTGTACTTAATTTTGGCTTGGTTAGCTTTCCGTAGTTTGCTATCAAAATGGCTGACCTTTTGCACATGCGCAATACAAATCAGAGTCGCCCGTTCCTTGACTAATATCTCTCTGGAAAAAAAAAAAAAAACCCCAACAACAACAACAACAAAAACAACAACCTGGTAGCACTGAACCAGTGCGTCCATAATTGGGTTTTTGGGAGCAAAATCTCAATCTTGAGCTCCCCGTGTACGGTTGGACTCGTTTGGGTGCGCGTTGAAGCTTCTCGGCCTTGCTTAGCTTGGCTTAGTTTAGCTTAGCTAAGGAGGCAGACGCCTTTGTCATCGGATTGGCGCAAAGTCTTGCGAAAATGTTTGCAAGAACGACGGCAAACTCCGAGGAGGAACTTTGTGGAAAGCAAGAGAGCGAGCGTCAAGCTGTCTTCCAGAATCTTCGAGCGTCGCCGCACGCAGCAGGTTTGTTCACTTTTTCGCTCTCACAATACTTTCTGTTTGTACAGGATTTTGGATTTTTATTTATTTTGTGTGTGTCCTCTCCTGGGCACGATATGACGTTAGAAGTGATATAAACATCATTAAGTGATGTAGACCCAATTCTACATTTCGAGTTTTGATATAAAAGGGTTGTGGCTGTCGCTGCTTATCAAAGTGTAAACAGTTGTATTTATTTTGCATGACTTGTTTTTTTTTTGTTTTTTTTTTTTTTTATCCCCATGGCGTGCAAGGTTATTATTTGAGTGTGTTTGCAAAACTAGTTGACTGACCATGAGGTCATACGAGGTGAAATCCCTCTGCAATATTTAGGGGCAGTAAAAAAAAAAAAAAAAAAATGTATTTAACTCCTCAAATGCTGCGGAGGGAAAAAAATTTCAACATGGTCCTCGTGTGCAAAGCATCACGCACATCTTGCCCCGCTACCTCAGACGCCCTCATATCACTGATCAGAAGTAGTATTAAAATCATATTTACAGCTGAAAAACTCGTTATAGAGAACAGTAAGATGTTTGTATTTCGATAAACAAAGGACTCCCCCTGTAGTTTTTTACGACAGCGGACCAGGACCCGCCCAGAATGAGTCCGTGTTCCGCTATTAGGCCGCCCGACCCACATGGTGACAATCACTGCTTTGTGTAATACATTTTTATGATGAGACTCAGTTATTGTTATTATTTTGCTTGCCATGTTGTATAACCACGTTTGTTTTCTCGTGTCCTGCAGACGTCAGTGAAAATCGTCTCGGTTCCGGGCAGCAGGAGCCAGAATCTCCCCACGTTAAAGAGGAGCAGGCGCATCCTCCCCAAATGAAAAAGGAGTTCGACTCCTCGCACATTAAAGACGAGATCACGGAGTTTCCGTTGACGACGGACTTTATGAAGAGCGAAGATGAAGGTCAAGATGAGGACCACAGAGGGGCGGAGTCTCCGGGCATCAGCGCAAAAGGCGACGGTGACCGTGGCGGAGAATCACAAACTGACAACCTCTTGGCGCCGATATCAGAGAGTGACAACATGGCGTCAAACTCTTCGGACAACGATGATGTGTCTGACGGCGATATGACATTCCAGACAGATAAAAAGCGCTGGAAATGTTCCGTATGTGGGGGGACCTTTGTCTACAAGTGTATTTTGAAAAGGCACATGATACGCCACACCGGAGAGAAACCTTTTGCCTGCTTGGAATGTGGCAAAGCATTCTCGCACAAGGGACACTTGAACGCGCACGTGAGAATCCACACCGGGGAGAAACCTTTTGCCTGCACACAATGTGACAAAACTTTCTCTTGTAAGGGACACTTAAGAACACACACAAAAACACACATGGGGGAGAAACCTTTTGCCTGCTCAGTTTGTGGCCAAAGATTCTCAAGAAAGGAAAACCTCAAAACGCACACTGTCAGACACACCGGCGAGAAGCCTTTTGTCTGCTCATTTTGCGGTCAGCGATTCGCTAGAAAGGAAACGTTAAAAACGCACACCAGTATTCACACCGGAGAGAAGCCTTTGGTCTGCTCCGTGTGCGGTCAGAGATTCTCCACGAAGGAATACTTGAAAATACACACACGGGCCCACACCGGTGAGAAACCTTTTGTCTGCTCAGTTTGCGGTCAAAGGTTCTCTCAGAAGGTGAACTTGAGAACGCACCGAAGAACGCACACCGGCGAGAAGCCTTTTCCCTGCTCAGTGTGCGGTCAAAGATTCTCGCGAAAGGAAACCTTAAAAACGCACACCAGAACGCACACCGGCGAGAAACCTTTTGCCTGTTCAATTTGTGGTCAAAAGTTTTCTGTGAAGGAATATTTAAAAAAACACACGAGAGGCCACACCGGCGAGAAACCTTTTGCCTGCTCGATATGCGGTCAAAGATTCTCACGAAAGGAAAACTTAAAGACGCACATTGGCACGCACACGGGTGAGAAACCGTTTTCCTGCTCAGGTTGCGGTAAAAGATTCACCCGACAGCACACCTTAAACGCGCACACGAGAAGCAACATCGGCCAGAAGCAGTTTGCTTGCGCCGGTTGCGGCCAAAGTTTCTCCTGTAAGGATGGGATGAAAAAACACAAATGTGCTGGTGAGAATAGCAGTAATCAATAAACATTTAAATGATATTTCAATGTTTAATATTGAAGTCAGATACTATGACACTAAATGCTGAATGTTTTCTATGTACTTCTATTCTGTGTAGCTCGTTGTGTTTACTTCCTGCAAGTGTTAGCACTTGCGCTGAAGCGTGGAAAGCAACGTGTCCCGATTTGTCGCTGTCAAATAAGTGAACGATTGATTGCTTGATGCAAATCTACTGTAAAGAAACGTAGCAATAAGACGGAAATGTATACAAGTGTTGCTGAATAAAATCTAACTCTTCAAACGGTTTTCAGTTGACTTGGACTTGATTTACCGGCAACACGGTTCAGCTGGAAAGCGTTGGCCTCACAGTTCTGAGTTCCCGGGTTCGATCTCGGACTGCGTATTCTCCCCGTGCCTGTGTGGGTTTCCTCCCACGTCCCAAAAATATGCGACAATAATTGGACACTCTAAAATTGCCCCTTGGTGTGATTGTGAGTGCGGCTGTTTGTCTCCGTGTGCCCTGCGAATGGCTGGCGACCAGTTCAAGGGCGTACCCCGCCTCCTGCCCGTTGGCAGCTGGAATTGGCCCCAGCACTCCCCGTGACCCTTGTGAGGATAAGCGGCTAAGAAAATGGATGGATGGACTTGATTATTCAAATATTTGTTGCGGTGTAAAATTAAGACAAATAGTATAGTCGTGAAAATGTTTGTCTGCATGAGAGGAAGAAATATGTCTTTCAGTTCGACGTGTGTTTTTAAGAAATGTATTTGCGTGGTAATGGGAGTGGGGGTAAAAAAGAATTCAGGAAGGCATCATCTTGAGTCTCGTCACTTTTTTTTCCCTCCCCGTCACAGCAGTCCACAATATTGTATTATCTTATGACGTCTTGTATGGCTGGGTAACGCTAGTATTCGGGCTCCCCGTCACCCTTGTGAGGATAAGCGGCTAAGGAAATGGACGGGTGGAATTGATTTACCCTATTGAAATGACATATTTCGTGTAGAATTTCCCACCATATTTGTTGCTGTGTAAAATTAAGACAAATAGTAGTACAGTCGTGAAAATGTCTCCATGAAAGGAAGAAATATGTCTTTCAGTTCGATGTGTGATTTTAAGATATCTTGTAACTCAGTAATGATAGGTGGGGGGGGGTGTTAAAAGAATAAAGTGAGAATTCTGCAGTATTCAGGAAGTTATCATCTTGAGTCTCGTCGCTGTCATAGAAGTCACAATATTGTGTTATTATTATGACGTCTTGCCAGCCTGGGTAACGCAAGTATTCGGCCTCAGACACAATACTTTCCCTCCCCCCCTCGATGAAGAGTCCGTAGTATCAGTAATATACCTACGGTAGTGTACTTTTCCAGGATGCGGTCGGAAAGGGACGTTGCCAGAATCGACGTGTTCATGTTTCAGGGCAAATCGCACAAAATGATGAAACAACACAAATGTCTTCCTTGAACTGAAAACGATAATGCAACATCCTGCCAAACATTATCGATGGAATAATCCTGATGCTTTTCTTGTTTAAGTCATCATTGATACATCTGCACTCCCCCACACCCCTTTTACCCCCCCTTTTAAATCATATGAGCAGTTTCTGCTTTATGAAAATTTTTCATTATTACATTTTTATTACACAACATGCGTCGTAAATAATTCTTCCCGCCTTAGTCCTGAACCGACTGCAGCCCCGACGTAGTCTGTCCATCCATCCGGGGCCGTAACTCTCACTCAATGTCTTCCGTATTATTGATTTATTTTATACAAATCGAGTCAATATCACAGTTTGAAGAGTTGTATTTTATTTAGAATGCCAAACCTTTTCCACCTTTCCACAAATTGTCAGCTTCTACACAATTTATTTCAATCGTTCCCGAACAGCATTCGACGCGAGGATCACAAAAACAGCGGACAAACGAGGTGCATCGGTTTTACTGTTTTAGCACAAGCGCTAATCCTGAATAAACGCCGGAGAGGGTTTTTGTAAACCCCCGCAAGAATTCGAGACTAAATCAATGCCTTAGTTAAACATGAAACAGCTTCTTTTGCATTTCCAGCTTGATTGGTCGCTGTTATTTTAATGAAAACACTTTTTTCTCAACCTGACCGTTATGAGCGTCTCTTTCCCCACCGCCGCCTGTGTGGGTTTTTTTGTGTATATTTAAGTTTCCCTTTTGGGAAAATCTCTGGCCACAAACTGAACAGGCAAAAGGCTTCTCACCAGTGTGTATTCGCGTGTGTTTGACCAAGGTTCCCTTTTCAGAGAATCTTTGTCCGCAAAACGAGCAGGAAAAAGGTTTCTCACCAGTGTGGGATCTTGTGTGTATAGTTAAGCTTCCCTTTTGAGAGAATCCTTGACCGCACGTTGTGCAAGCAAAAGGTTTCTCTCCATTGTGCGTTCTTGTGTGCGTTTTCAAGTTTGCCCTTTCGGAGAATCTTTGCCCGCAAACTACACAGGCAAAAGGTTTCTCACCAGTGTGTGTTCTCGTGTGTGTTTTTAAGCTTACCTGTGTGGAGAAGCTTTGACTACAAACTAAGCAGGAAAAGGGTTTCTCTCCTGTGTGTATTCGTAAGTGCGTACTCAAGTTCCCGTTCTGAGAGAATCTTTGGCCGCAAAATGAGCAGGCGAAAGGTTTCTCACCGGTGTGTGTTTTTGTGTGCGTTCTTAAGTGTCCCTTGTGAGAGAATCTTTTCCCGCAAACCGAGCAGACAAACGGTTTCTCTCCGGTGTGACAGATCATGTGCGTTTTCAAAAGAGACTTGTAGACGAACGTTTTAAGACACTGAGGACATTTCCAGCGTCTGTTGTCGGCGCGAGATGTCCGATCTTCTTCAGAATGTTCGTCGTCGTCAGTGTGAGGAGAGTTTGACGCCGCGTCGTCACTATCTGACAGCGGAGCCATGAGGCCCTCTCCTCGTGGTCCTCCATCGTCTTCTGTTTTTATGTGTTGACTTGAGGTGATGCTCGGAGCCGCCGCCCCGCTCCTCTCCTCAAACTGACCTTGGTCTTCACTCTTGAGCGGGACAACAGTCACCGTCAACCCCGTGATGACAGCCTCCTCTTTGATGTGAGCCTCGTCCTCCGACTGCTCCTCTTTGATCCGAGCAGACCCCGGCTCCCGTTGCTCAGGGCGAAGATTTTTTTCACCGGCGTCTGCGGGACACGACACGTCGTCGCAACTAGCGGGAAGGAACGGCACGATTTCTCTCGTGTCTCCGCTGTAGCTTACCTGAAGGCGACTGACTGTGATGGAGGGCGTCACACGGCCTTTGTCCTGGATGGAGGAGGGGAAAAAAATGTTGAAATGAAATAAAAAGATGCCCTGCGATTGGCTGGCAACCAGTTCAGGGTGTGCCCCGCCTCCTGCTCGTTAACAGCTGGGATAGGCTCCAGCACTCCCCCGCGACCCTTGTGAGGATAAGCAGCTAAGAAAATGGATGGATGGATGAATGGATAAACGTCACGCTCGTTCATCCGGGTACTTGACCGCCATTGTTGCAGACGAGCAGTCAGCTGTCCGTCGTCGTCACGCCAGATTTTTGTCGCGTCTACGGATGTGGAAATCGCGGAAACAGAGACATTTGATAGCCATTTTTTTTCCCGTGTTCCAAAGATTAGATTGCACGAAGGAGACAATACAATGGAGCTATCGAAAGAAAAAAAAAAAGCTTTCAGATCCTTTGAAAGTACGTCGTCGTGGAGAATATCTGGATCGATATCTGTGCATATCTAGCTTTGGCGACGTCATTAAAAGTGAATTAAAACAGGCAGAAAACATCCACCGCTCGTGGCTTACACGTGGGTCTGTGGTCGTTGCCACGGTGTTGACGTCCGCAACGCCTAGCTTGTCTGTAGAAATGGCGGCGATTCGATTGAGGGTGCGTTTTTATCACGTGATCGCAACCCAAGGATAAAAAGAGAACATCGAAAAGCAGGAAACAAGTAGTAGCAACATATTTCACACAACACACTTGAACATACTGGGTGGTGACACAAGTCGCACAATCAGAAGCAAAAAACTTTTTTTTTTCTATATGCTAGCCTACTTTTCCACAAAATACAAACACAAACCTGGATTTTCTCTTCTCGATCGTCACAAAGCAGTTTTCAGTCGTTTAAACAAGATGTTAACTATATAAAAGAATGTAATAAAGAAAATTTTAAAAAGCAGCATGCAGGGGCAAAAATAAAAAGCAAATATAATTATAAAAAAGCCTGGCAAGTTGAATAAAACGTTTTTCACAACATTATCCACAACTCTCAGATCACAAGTTGTGAAAGGCTGAAATCGGACCACACGATCGAGATGGGAGGACACAAAAGAGCCATGCACATTTTTTTTTTTAATTGATCACGTTATAATGCACTGAACGTCGGACTGCAGTGCGTGCATGTGAATTCCATCAGAGAAATAATATAAGACAAATATTTTTAAAACTGACCAAACAAACGGGTGCAAAAACTGCCCAAACCTGCATCGAGAGGAGTCTTAAAAACTGCGTCCAACAGTTGAACTTTTCGCTCCTCGCCGTCTTTTGTTCCGCTGAGTTCCTCCTCGCGCTCTCCTGTCGGTCTTGCTAACATGTTCGCACAAAAAAAAAAAAAAAAAAAGTCACCAGTTTACTTCACTCACTTTATTTGGTCCGAGCGATGTGCGGAGTCCAAACGCGTCTCCATATGTTAGCGGTTAGCAAGCTAAGCTAAGATAAGCCAGGCCGAGAAAAGTTTACGCGGACACAAAGATTCAATTCATAATTTTATACGCCGATAAATTAGTGATGGATGCACGGAATCGATGCTTCAGTGGGTTCTGTTGCTAATTCGGGAAGAAGAACATTCAGTAAAGTGTGGGCGCGTAAATAAACCGGACGCGGAAGTACAGCGACGACAGATGTACGGCAAGGCCACTTGGACAAACTTCGGAACAAACACGGAAGTTGCCTTAATCCCTCCCCCCAAAAAAAAGTACAGTACGTTGTGAAAACTTCGTTTAAAAAGGAAAAAAAATAATATATACTTTAATACATTAAAATATTTTTTGTGTTTGCATAATTATTATAAGCATTTACATTTTGATCAAATTTTATTAGGTTTTCTCGTTTTTTTAGAATTACATTCTGTGGATCAAATGCCATTGCAGGTCTCTTATGGCTCACTGGCCTGAGAGTGCCCAACCTTGGCAACCTTTGTTAGGGTTTCAAAACAGGGGAACAGTTTCAAAGTTGTACTAATCCATCCGTTTTGTGCGCCGCTTTTCCTCATGCGGGGTTGCTGGCACCAGTCCCAGCTGTCACCGGGCAGGAGGCGGGGTACACCCTGAACTGGTCGCCAGCCAATCGCAGGGCACGGGGAGACTGACAACAGTCAAATTCAAAATCACACCTAGGGGCAATTTAGAGTGTCTGATTACTGTTGCATGATTTTGGGATTTGGGAGGAAACCGGAGCTCCCACCCGGAGAAAAGCCACGCAGGCACGGGGAGAACATGCAAACTCCACACGGGCGGGTCTGGGATTGAACCCGGGTCCTCCCAACTGGGAGGCCAACCCTTTACCAGCTGAGCCACTGTGCCGCTACCATTGAATATATATAATACCTTATTAAAAACAGAGGTTATTATGTCTTTCCTATAGCTTGACAACAAACAAACGGCTAATGCTAGTCCAGAAGTGTTTACATTAAATGCTGACGTTGCCGTGCCATCCTTTTCATTTTTATGTACACATTTTATCAAAGAAATCTTGCTTTGAAGAATTGTATTTTTTATTCAGGATCACGTTCACAATTTTCCACCGCGTTGCAAAGATTACAAGTTCTTTCACAGTCTTTATCAATCAATCGTCAGTTACTTGAATTGGACATCACGAAAACATTGAACAAACCCAGAATTTTAAGGCCGGTAGAATAAAAGAAGATAGATGAAAAAAAAAAAAAATACAAGAATACACAAATGTTAATTAAATAACGCTACTGTTATAATCATTAGCTTCAATATTGAAGATTTAAAACATGTCCATAAAGCTTCATTTATCTCTGCCATTCTCACCAGGACAAATGTGCCTTTTAACCTGATCCTTGCGAGAGAAACTTTGGCCACAAACCGAACAGGCCGTGTGCGTTTTCGTGTGCGCTCTGAACGTTTCCTTCCTCGGAAATCTCTTGCCGCACACCGAGCAGGCGTAAGGTTTCTCGCCGCTGTGCGCTTTCGTGTGCCGCTTTAAGTTCCCCTGATGAGAGAATCTTTTGCCGCAGACCGGGCAAGCAAAAGGTTTCTCGCCGGTGTGCGTTCTCGTGTGCGCTTTGAAGTACCTCCGCGAGGAGAATCTCTTGCCGCACACCGAGCAGGCAAAAGGTTTTTCTCCCGTGTGCGTCGTCGTGTGCGTCGTCAGCGTGCGCCTCTCGGCAAATCTTTGGCCGCAAACTAAACAGGCAAAGGGTTTCTCACCCGTGTGGGTCCTTGTGTGTGTTTTTAAGTTTGCCCGTGTCGAGAAGCTTTTCCCGCAATCCAAGCAGGCGAACGGTTTTTCTCCAGTGTGCGTTAACATGTGCGTCGTCAAAGTGCGGCTCTCGGCGAACCTTTGTCCGCACACTGAGCAAGGATAAGGTTTCTCTCCGGTGTGTATCCTCGTGTGTATTCTTAAATTCCCTTTTACGGAGAATCGCTGGTCGCAAAATGGGCAGGCAAAGGGTTTTTCTCCCGTGTGTGTCCTTGTGTGAGATATTAAGTGCGCCTTTTGAATAAATCGTCGACCGCAAAACGAGCAGACGAAAGATTTCTCGCCGGTGTGTGTTTTTGTGTGATTCGTCAAGGTGTGTCTGTACGCGAAACTTAACCCGCAAATGGAGCAGGCGAAAGTTTTCTTTCCGCTGTGTGACATGGTGTGTCTCTTCAAGCTTCCCTTTCGAGAAAATCTTTGGCCGCAAACTGAGCAGGCGAACGCTTTCTTTCCCGTGTGCGATATGGCGTGTCTCTGCAAGCTTCCCTTTTGGGAGAATCTTTGGCCGCACTCGGAGCAGGCAAAAGGTTTTTCTCCGGTGTGGACCATCATGTGCATTTTCCATAGAGACTTGTAAGCAAACGTTTTCGCGCACTGAGAACATTTCCAGCGTTTGTTGCCGGCGTGATGTGTCGTATCGCCTTCGGACTGTTCGTCATCATCGTCGTCGTCGTCATCATCAGTGTCAGGAGAGTGTGACGTCAAGTCGTCACTGTCGGATATTGGAGCCAAGAGGCTGTCTGCTTGTGATCCTCCTCCGTCACTTTCCGTTTTCACGCGTTGACTTGAGCTGCCGCTCGGAGGCTGCGCCCCTCTGTTCTCCTCATATTGACCGTCATCTTCACTCTTCAAAAGGACACAAGTCACCGGAAACTCTGTGAAATCTTCCTCCTCCTTAACGTAGACGCTCTCCTGTTCCTCCTCTTTAATGTTGGCCTCATTTTTGATGCGACGGGGCTCTTCGTCCTCCTCGGACTTGTGCCGCTCACGACGAGGATGTTTTTCACTGACCTCTGCGGGACACATGAAACACACGCACGTGGCTCGGTCAATTTAAGCCTGTTGTGACTTTGGTGTCGTACAATATATTACCGAACCAAGTGTGATTTAACTTGATGGGTTACGGAGAGAGAAAAAAAAAAAAAAAAAAACGTAAAATATTGTTTGGCGCTCTTAGTTCAGGTGTCACAAATAATTTGAACAAAATCTCTTGGGACGGGGCGGTTCGGTCGTTCAGATGGTAAAGCGTTGGCCTCACAGTTCTGAAGTCCCGGATTTGATCCCGGACCTGCCTGTGTGGAGTTTGCATGTTGTCCCCGTGCCTGCGTGGGTTTCCTCCCACACTCCAAAAACATGCAACATGAATTGGGCACTCGAAATTGCCACTCGGTGTGATTGTGAGTGCGATCGGTTGTTCGTTCCTATGTGCCCTGCGATTGGCTGGCAACCAGTTCAGGGTGTACAGTTCATTTTGTAGCGCTACCTAATAATTTTATACAGATAAGTAAAGCAAAACAAATCCTATACAAGTATTTATTTTGTTTCTTGATCACAGTGCAGTATACTAAATGTATTTGCCCAGTAAAATGCAATCAACGTGGCAAAAATCCAGCTTTTATGTATCATCCTATTCGCCAGCTAAGTGCAAAAATAATCAGTTATTCATCAATTATCAAGGTAATCATTCGTGGCAGCCTTCGTTATAAGATGTTTACATATCTTGAAATGTGTTTTAAGCAACGAAAAGGAGATGGAATAAGAAAATATCTATTAATAAAAATAAATACCACTGATTTCACCTGGCATGACCAAATGTGGAGCAAAAAAAGCAAGAATCTTGCACATTTGGGGGGAAACAAGTCATGTCGATTAAGTAAAATTTGATAATGCAACATTAGCCACAACTATTTCAAGGCTAGACGTCTGAAATGTTGCCTGGACAAAAAAAAAATTAAACAAATATTGACGAAAGAAGTGAGAATAAAGTAACCCTAACCAGCTCGTGGGTTGATGAAAGCAGCGTCCACAAGTTGACGTTGTCGCTCCTTCTCGTCCTCATCTTCACTAAATTCCTCCTCCTCGCACTTTGCTGTCGTCCTCGCAAACATTTTCACACGACAATAACAACAACAACAACAAAAATGTTCGCCGACACTTTCACAACAAACGCGCGTCCTTTGTTAGCAGCTAGCAAGCTAGCAAGCTAAGACAACATCAGCGAGGCCAAAAAAGCTTCAAAGTGGGCCGGACGAGATTAACCGGACACAAAGATTGTATAAAATGTGTTTTAGTCCGTTAAAGTAAGGATGGACATCCTATAATCTAGGTGTGCGTGCGTTCTGTACTATTTCGGAAATAATAATTGAGTGAAGCTCGTGCGCTAAAGCAAAAATGAATGCGGAGGTATGACCATGACGTCACAGGTACGGCGACGCCACTTGGACAAACTTCGTGTCACCGACCCAAAAAAACAACCGACCAGACCAAAACCTCGAAAACAGAAACCTCAACATAGAATATTTACTGGATTTAGTCGTTTGGAGAAAGACTGAAAGACAAAGTGTAGTTTTAACCCTCCCTTAAATCTTTAAGCGTTATGTTATGACTACATAAAAATAAAAAGTCATACTTGGCCTGTTCGAGGTGTTTATGACAACCACTTTGTGTACGTGTGTGTGTGTTTTTTTTTGTCATACTTGGAACGCAAAGATATTTCTGATATGATTAGAAGTGCCCAAATTGAATAACTGTTATTGATCAGTACGACCACACTACTGGACACTTTATATTCCTTAATGACTGTCTATTCTGTTATTATTAACGTCCTAAATGCACATTTTATTATCGTGACATGTTTCCGGTAGCACTGGAGTCGCTCCAGCTAGCTGAGACAAATTCCCTATGGTTGATATATATCGATGTGATTCTTTTCCGGAATCATACAGTTTAAAAATTAACTATTATTCCAAAATATATTCGATATACACATTTATCACATCTCACAAAGAGCCAAGGTTTCTCCGCAGCCCATTTCAGTCATAACTTAGTCGATTTGGATATCACAAAACGTAGGAAAATCCAGATAGATTCAAATTCTCAATACGAGGCTTTTAAGAAGGTACAAACAATATTAGATATAATACAACAATGTCAATTCTTTCAAGTCAGTGTCAAAAGCTACAACTTTCAACATTCAAAACCAAACCTTTGATTTAAATTTCATCGATCTTTGACCACAAACTAAACGGCCATTGTTTTTCAAGGATCGGTCGTAATGTTGTGCGCTCTGGCGTGCCGCTTCAAGTTTCCTTTTTGAGAGAATCTCTTGCCACAATCTGAGCAGGCGAAAGGCTTCTCTCCGGTGTGCGTCCTCGTGTGGGTGGTCAAAGTGCGCCGCTCGGAGAATCGCTGCCCGCAAGCCAAGCAGGGGAAAGGTTTCTCGCCGGTGTGCGTTCTCACGTGCGTTTTTAAATTTGCGCTCGTAGAGAAGCTTTTGTCACAGTTCAAGCAGGCAAACGGTTTCTCTCCGGTGTGCGTCCTCGAGTGCGTCGTCAAAACGCGGCTCTCGGAGAACCGTTGACCGCACACCGAGCAGGAAAAGGGTTTCTCGCCGGTGTGCGTTCTTGTGTGTATCCTTAAATTTCCTTTGGTTGAGAATCGCTGCTGGCAAAAGGAGCAGGAGTACGGTTTCTCTCCCGTGTGCGTCCTGGTGTGCGACATCAAGTGTACTTTTTGAAAGAATCTTCGGCCGCAAAGGGAACACGCAAAGGGTTTGTCGCCGGTGTGAGTCAATGCGTGCAACTTGACGTATCCCTTTGTTGAGAACCTTTTGCCGCAATCTGAGCAGGCAAAACGTTTCTCGCCCGTGTGCGTTCTGACGTGTCTTCGCAAGTATCGCTTCTGGGAGAATCTTTGATCGCAAGTCGAGCAGGCGAACGGTTTTTCTCCGCTGTGGAAAACCAGGTGGGTTTTCAAAAGGTACTTGTAGGCGAAAGTCTCCCCGCACTGAGAACACTTCCAGGGTTTGTCGACGGCGGGACCTTCGGACGCGTCATCGGCGTCAGGAGAGTGCGAAGTTACGTCGTCGCTATCGGATATCGGGGCCAGAAGGTGGTCCGCTGGTGGTCCACCACGGGGGTCTCCGTCGCTTTCAGTTTTCACGTGTTGACTTGCGCTGCCGCTCGGAGGCTCCGCCCCTCCTTTCTCCTCATACTGACCTTCATCTTCACTCTTCAAGAAGACACCAGTCAGTGGAAACGCCGTGAAATCTTCCTCCCGTTTAACGTACGCGGATTCTTGCGCCTCCTCTTTAACGTGAAGCGACGCCGAGTCTTCTTCCTCTTTCCAGTCACGGCGGGATTCTGCCGCCCGCCGCTCACCACAGAGATATTCTCCGCTGCCGTCTGCAGGATGCAAGAAGGCAAACGCGCGCGTGGTAGCGCAAAGAAGTGATAGAACAGTTAAGAAAAGAAAATGTGCACAACAAAAAGTGGATTTAAAAAAAAAAAAGTATTTTGTTCTTAGAAGCATCCGAAGAACAGCGACCGTTGAAAGTCAATAACAAACTAAGCTAACAACGGACCTTTCCGATGCCGATCTTAAGCGCCGCCCCCTTAGCCATGTCGCACAAGCTTTCAAAATAGCGATTGAACAGAACATGTTTGAAGCGGATAACCCTCTATCGCGTATTCCAGATGACATCGGGGTACGTTTTTGGCCAAATGCGTCGGACTTGTCTCCAGAGAGGTCTCGACGATTTCACGTGAGGATATGTACACGGAATTAAGATTTTGGACAGAGTTTTAGGCTTTGGAAAAGGAATCAAGCGGGCCCCTTGTAAGCTCGCAGGATATCATTTTCTTCATAACATGAACTTTTCCAAGCGCACGCTACTGGCAACTGTCATTACTTGTGGGGCAATACGGCGAGATGGGCGTGTTAAGACAATGCGGCCATCTGATTGGCCATTATTGTACAAGTTATTGACAGGTCGGAAAGGTCTATTGTTGTGACTTTCGGCTTGTCCCGCCAGGACTCGTATTGACTTTTTGTCGTGAAGTCCAGCTTCCTCGGCTTCTGGCTGTAGAACAACCTAGATCTTAAATGTGTCAATGCATATGTCCGTCATCAGATTTTTATTTACAGTGGGGGGTGGGGGGGTCCTTTTCTCACCCCCCCCCTCCCCTCATAAAGACGGGGACAGTTTTTAGATTAGCTGGTTCCACAGTCTGAGCTCATCTCGAGATGCTCTACCACCCACGCAACACTTTTTTTTTTTTTTAAACACTGAGTGGTGGTTTTGAATATTTTTCGCCCTAATATATAAGTTAAGTGAGTTACATTTGTTTGCAAACAAAATTAATATGAGAGAGCGGAACAACACTTTCACGGTATTGTACACTAATACGTCAACCCAGATCCGGATGATGATCACATTTAAATTAAAAATCCACACTAATATTTGTGATGACTTAAACTTACAGAACACACAAGTGAGTAAAAAGTGTCCAAACCTGCTCGTTGTAACTCAGCTCGAGGGTTTTGGAGTAGACTTTGTCGCTCGTTCTCCTCTTTTGTTCCAAAAAGTTCCTGCTCGTACTTTGCTGTCGTCCCCGCAAACATTTTGGAGTATCGCGACACTTTGCGATTCTACCAAAATACCGTAATTTTAGCGATGTGACGGAAACAAAGCCGGCTCCTTTGTGAGCGGCGAGCATGCTAAACTAAGCTAGGCTAGCTAGGCTAAGCGAAGCCGGAAGAAGTACCGAGACGACTTTAACCGGGCACCGAAATTACATTGAATTTTATTTCAGCAGAGTAGTCATGGACGCGCTGTGCCAAGGCTTCAATTGAGAAAAAATGAATTTTGTGAGGGGCTTCTGATGACGTGTACGGAAGCAAGTGTCACGAGGGAGATGTACGGCAACTCCGCTTGGACAAATAAGTGTCACCAGCACGAGCGCCTTGAAGTAAATGTAAAATAAATATTGTATATATATATTACCCCTAAATTCTGTGCATCACAAAAATGAAGGAAATAGATGAAAAAAACTGTTTCCAAAGCAAAGTATGGACTTTGAATGTCGAGAACAGAAGATAGCTTTAAATAAATAAAAAAAAATGCTCCAAAACGTCAATTTTTTTGTCTATTTTTTTTTTTTTTAAACAAACTCAGGTATTGCATTTCCAATAGAAAACTTTTGTTTGTTTTTACAGGAGACGAGTAGATTTAAAAAATGCGCCAATACGCTATATAGAATTAAAAAAAAAAAATGCATATCGGGAATCTGTATGGTTTGTATTACAGATAACGCCATTTGAAAACCGAACATTATTGTTGTAACTTTTATTAAACAATATAAGTCTTGTCACTTTAATGAATTAATGAACTCCAAACGCATCTCGTACAGGGTAATTCCATTTTGCGCTTTAAGTAATTTTAGTCGTTGTGGTGATATTACTTGACTTCGATTAATTAAAAAGTTGCTTCGGAAATAAAAGACTGAACACGGAACTTTCCCCTCATAAAAGACAAAGTGGGTGGCTCTTAAAAGAGCCGTTGGTTTGGGACGAATCCGGACGGGCTCACTTGGAGCTGGTGTACTTGGTGACGGCCTTGGTGCCCTCGGACACGGCGTGCTTGGCCAGCTCGCCGGGGAGGAGGAGGCGGACGGCGGTCTGGATCTCCCTGGACGTGATGGTGGAGCGCTTGTTGTAGTGCGCCAGGCGGGAGGCCTCGGAGGCGATGCGCTCGAAGATGTCGTTGACGAACGAGTTCATGATGCTCATGGCCTTGGACGAGATGCCGGTGTCCGGGTGGACCTGCTTCAGGACCTTGTACACGTAGATGGCGTAGCTCTCCTTCCTTCCCCTCTTTCGCTTGCCCTTGCCGGGCTTGCTGGCGGTCTTGGTGACCGCTTTCTTGGATCCCTTCTTGGGGGCGGACTTGGCTGGCTCAGGCATGGCTTCTTGCGCTTGATGCCGCGGCTGTTTGGAGTGAGGTTGACGGAGCCAGCGTCGGTGGTCTTATAGGGGGCGAGCGCGCGACGAGCGCTGTGCCGGCGCCGCTCTCTGATTGGCTGGAATCACCCCACGCCATCTTACCTTTGATGGCGTTCAACAGCGCATTAGAAGTCGATACATTTCTTGATTCTATGACTTGGGCTGTATGATGTCCTTCTTAAATGTCCGCATTCTCAATTATTTAACGATTAATATCTTCAAAATCACTCAAGTGTAAATTCAACGGACACTTTATATTATATATTCGTGTCGTGTCCACTTTAAAAAAATTTAAACGATGTTTGTACTTTTGACCTGTTTCCGTTCTATCGTGATTACGCAGTCCGACACAACTATTAATCAGTATTATTGCACATTTTATGCGGGATAATTCGAGTGAAATTAGCCAATTTGTCTTATATCATTACAAAAAAATGAGAAAATTAGCAATGTTTTAATAGACCTATGGGTTGTATGTTGCAGTTTTTTTTTAAATACCATTTAGCAAAAATGACAACTAAAAACCGCTGCACTATTCCAATTATCAGAATGAATACAATATATGAGCGGGCCCGGGATTTGTACCGCCGTCCTCAGGACTGGGAGGCCGACGCTGTAACCAGACGCTCTACTGTTGTTTAAATGGAGGGAAAAGTGCAAAACACCACCATCTATTGGAGAAGTAAAGAACTGCACGTGTTGGTTGCCATTCAACCTTTTCCTTCGATTTTTATTATTTTCCGGAATCCATTGAAAGATGAAAATATTACTCAACATTTTCAAAATGTTTATTGTCACGATCGAGGAAGGTTCAAGAAGCACACAATTCAGGGGGAAAAAAAAACACGACCACGACTCAAGTTGAAAAGTATTTTCATAGGAAATAATCTAGAATGATTAGAGAAGTGCCAGTAAGAAGAAATCATGAAGATCTTATTTTGCATGGTTGTATCTCATTACATTTTTTGTCTCCATAGAAACACACTAATCATAATTCCTTATTTGTGAGTAACTTGCTGGTACCAACGCTGTAAGCCAGGATGTCCAAACTATGACCTGTGGGCCATTTGAGGCCATCTGTCCATTTTGTACCGTCCCGAAGCAAACATTTTAACATAGTCGGCATTGTGACTAATTGTAATAGTTCAGCTTTAATAAACATTAAAATAAACTTTACAATTAATATATTTTATTATGGCGACAAAATCCGTTTCAGAAGCAAGAATGTGCCTCATTAAAGTCTCTTTTGACAAGATTTGGTGACTTTTCATCCACATTTATTGTGGAGTTTGCAAATGTGGAAATATGATTCTGTTGCTCCCTCAGTTTCGGGCCACTTGGCTCTTTTCACATGGGAAACAGAACCAAAGTCCAGAACTCCTAAACTAGTTGCCTTTACCACAGATGTTGGGTAGAATATATTATATATATAAATTTTTAACATAACTACCCGATTCAAATACTACACAATATTTGTTTTCCTGATGGCACAGGTGTGGTAAAGTGTTGGCCTCACAGTTCTGAGGACCCGGGTTCAATCCCGGCCCCGCCTGTGTGGAGTTTGCTTGTTCTGCGTGGATTTTCTCCAGTTTCCTCCCACATTCCAAAACCATGCAACATTAACTGGACACACTGAATTGGCCCAAGGTGTGATTGTGACTGCGGCTGTGTGTCTCTGTGTGCCTTGTGATTGGCCAGAGACCACTTGAGGGTGTGCCCTGCCTCCTGCCTGTTGACAGCTGTGATAGGCTCCAGCACTCCCCGCAACCCTCGTGAGGATAAGCAGCAGAGAAAATAGATTTTTTTTTTTTAATGTAGCAATTAGATCAATGTTGATGAGCATAATTCCCCCTTTTGTAGTTTGCCACTTCAGGTTCAAGCAGCGTTGCAAAGGCTTTTCCCTGTACCCAAATACATATTTTGTAGTTATGATAGTTTCACGATTGTTTAAAGTAATAGTTAGTCAATAGTTGCTCTTTTGCGGATAGTGTGTGGCTCTTAAAAGAGCCGTTTTTGGAGTTGCTGGTGGAGGAAGTTTACTTCGCTTTGCCGGCTTTCTCGGTCTTCTTCGGCAACAGGACCGCCTGGATGTTGGGCAGAACCCCGCCCTGTGCGATGGTGACCCCGCCGAGGAGCTTGTTGAGCTCCTCGTCGTTGCGGACGGCCAGCTGCAAGTGACGAGGGATGATTCGGGTCTTCTTGTTGTCGCGGGCGGCGTTGCCGGCCAGCTCCAGGATCTCGGCGGTCAGATACTCGAGCACCGCCGCCAAGTAGACGGGGGCGCCGGCACCGACTCGCTGAGCATAATTTCCTCTACGGAGCAGTCTGTGGACACGACCGACTGGAAACTGAAGCCCGGCTCTGGATGAGCGAGTCTTGGACTTTGCTCGGGCTTTAGCGGATTTTCCACGACCTGACATTATTATTATTATTATTTTTTTTTTATTTTTTATTATTTTTTTTTTTTTATCACTAGTTAATTTCTCACTGCGGTAATACAGCGACTCCGGAGTATTTATACATACCGTCGCTATTGTCTGATTGGTCATCTTGTGCGGGAAAACGGTTGCCCAATCAAACACGAGTTACTGTTGCCCCTCCTCTATTTTCGCGTTTGGGCCATTTTGAATGTCATCTCAAACTATTCCTTATATGATCAGCTTGAAAGTGCATTAAATATATATTTAACCCCTAACCCATTCGTCTGTTTAAACTTTATAATTGGACATTTCTTTCTTCTGTAAACGGTATGAAAAATGAATACAACCATGTCGTTTATGATAATAGGATGTTGGTACTAGGAGGTCATTGCAGTGGAAAATCTGAGAGTAATTCAAATAACGGGACTATGTCGAGATAGATATACAGAAAATTAGTCAATTCAAAGTTTATTTGGGACATGGCCTCAGTCAATCTTCATACAATATTTAAATCTTGGAAAATTTTCAGAAGTAGGGACAAGAATCAGCTTGTTTTTCTACTGGATTGAGCAGTTTACGGATTTGTCAGTATAATTATATCAATTTGCAGGATATTCGTAAAGTTTTAGTTCTTTTGATCATGTAATTAATCCTCTTTGGGTTCTGGGGGCACAGATGGTTTCGTGTGATTTTTTTTTTTTTTTTTTTTGTGAAAGTTGCTACTTGCATCTGCCTAAATGATAAAAATGAAGACAAGCAGTCTTCCACATTGTTCATATTTGCCAATTCTATGACTGGCTAGGCGTGCATTTTGAAACTGAAAAGTATTTTTTGAGTCATGTGGCGCTTCTCAAAATGACGATTCGGTGGCAACTGAGTGAGACGTGGAGAAATGTGCAGTTTAGATTGAGATGTGGTGGCTCTTAAAAGAGCCGTTGTGGTCGCGCGGCGGCCGCTTAAGCCCTTTCTCCGCGGATCCTGCGGGCCAGCTGGATGTCTTTGGGCATGATGGTGACCCGCTTGGCGTGGATGGCGCACAGGTTGGTGTCCTCGAACAGGCCGACCAGGTACGCCTCGCTGGACTCCTGCAGGGCCATGACGGCCGAGCTCTGGAAGCGCAGGTCGGTCTTGAAGTCTTGGGCGATCTCCCTGACCAGACGCTGGAAGGGAAGCTTGCGGATGAGCAGCTCGGTGGACTTCTGGTAGCGGCGGATCTCGCGGAGGGCCACCGTGCCGGGTCTGTAGCGGTGAGGCTTCTTGACGCCGCCCGTGGCCGGGGCGCTCTTGCGGGCGGCCTTGGTGGCCAGCTGCTTCCTGGGGGCTTTGCCGCCGGTGGATTTACGAGCAGTCTGCTTGGTTCTTGCCATTTTGTCAACGTTGTAGCGATGATCCAGAAATTGGGCGGGCAGCCGCTTTTAAACACGGGACACTGCAACCATTGGAGCGTTGTGGAAAAGCCCGCGCAAAAGCTGCTCAATGATTGGATAACGTCAATTTAAATTTGCCCAATCACCACCAAGCATAAACATATGACGAAATGTTCCGGAAGTCGATGGAATAAAGGAAATCAGTATAACGTGACTTGGAAGACGATATAGATCATATTTTGCCCATGTAAACAACAGTGTCCCACGATGAGTGAAAATGTGAGAAGGAAAAAATTGTCGAAGTATTTTTGTTCACAAAAATCGTAGCCAACGTGTGTGTTAAAAAACAATCCATTGTTTATTGTCAGTCTTGTGAAGTTTTACCAAAAAAATTTGAGGCAGCGTTAGATACTTATAAAAAAAAAAAAGAACGTATGCTTAAATCATGTGAGAATACATCAATTCGATACATTTACAATTAACATTCTAGGCTGATTTTTTTTTTCGTAGGTAAAGTAAGCCAACAAGTGGCTTTTTTTTTAAGTTTGAAATTAAATGTAGCTAAATGTTTTTATTTTAACAGAGCTGCATCGCGACACGTATTTCGCTTTCATCCAAGCTCTTTATTGGATGAACAAAAGTGTAGTCACGGACAATTTCATAAAGTGCAGATATGTGAGAATGGGCCCAAATATCGTATGAAATAAAATGTGCACACTAACGATTTTCAAACAAAACTTGAACAAGTGTAGTGTAGGGAGTCAAAATAATTTGTAGTCCACAATGCGCCGAGGAAGGATTTTATCTTTCCACGGTCAATTTAATTTTGCTGCCATCAGCCGGCGTCGCGTTCTGGTGTAGGACAGTGTAAATATATTATTAAATAATGATTGACCACACAATTAAAGTAAAGGAATACTCTTTGGAAGCAGTGGGTGGCTCTTAAAAGAGCCGTTTTCTTAGAGCAAACCCGGTTGCGGATTTACTTGGAGCTGGTGTACTTGGTGACGGCCTTGGTGCCCTCGGACACGGCGTGCTTGGCCAGCTCGCCGGGGAGGAGGAGGCGGACGGCGGTCTGGATCTCCCTGGACGTGATGGTGGAGCGCTTGTTGTAGTGCGCCAGGCGGGAGGCCTCGGAGGCGATGCGCTCGAAGATGTCGTTGACGAACGAGTTCATGATGCTCATGGCCTTGGACGAGATGCCGGTGTCCGGGTGGACCTGCTTCAGGACCTTGTACACGTAGATGGCGTAGCTCTCCTTCCTTCCCCTCTTTCGCTTGCCCTTGCC